>NC_056566.1:1711411-1802900 GCF_013358625.1 Macadamia integrifolia
TCACAATCCAAGAGAGAGAGAGAAAGAGAGAGAGAGAGAGAGAGAGAGAGAGAGAGAGAGAGAGAGTAGGTGAGTTTTTTCCATAAAAATGGACTTAAAAAAGGAGGGACAAGAGGATAAACATGAAAAGTAATACATAGTTTGTAGACATAGTGTAGTATGTACTTTATTTTCATACATTTGTTTTGCATATATTAAGCATATTGCCATTTTTCACCCAATGGTAAATATTATAACTTTATCATCCAAGGGTCAAAAAATGCTAGCACACCTTATTCTTAGGTAACTCTGTAGCATACCCACCCTTTTTCCCTAAAAGAAATTATTCTAAAATTATACGTTCACTTTTACGTGTGGGGGAGGGTTCTGCACACCACCAATGTGCAGTATCAAGCCTTGGAGAAAAGAGTATTATAGGAAAACACTAAAATAAGAAGGTATATAAGACATTTTATAGGGGGTTGATATAGTAATCTAAGTCTTGAATGGGGTGCTGCATGCAATTTTAAATTTCATATGACAGTTTGCAAATCTTTTGCCCTTATTATCTCCATTTCATAATGAAAACAAGCCGACCTGACTAGTGCCAACTTTGTGAACTTTCAAAACTAGAGAACTTGGTGCGACTTTTTAATTATTCATTAGCCTAAGGTTTCAGTCATCTGGAATTGGCAAATTCATATCAGAATGACTATGACCATGATTCCCGTAGATTCTAATCAATTTTTAGTTGATTCTAACCAATTCTAATTAATTCGAATAGGGAATGACATTGACCAATTTGGTCTCCCCAGTCCATGTTCGATAGGGATTAACTCTACTTGTTTGATTCACCATTCCATGTTTAGAAATGTAATTAAAAATCCAATTTCAATAAGCATATGTATTGGTTTAGAGGTATTCGTATCCAATTAGGAGATATCCATATTCAATCTTTTTTTTTTTTAATTAAAATATCCATATTCAATTGCATCCAATCCATTTGTATCTCTATATAGACTAAGGGTGTAAATCAGTGCGGAGCCAGGTATTTTGTTTAGTTTCAGTTCATTCCAAGGAGTATTCGTGTGATCCATAACCCGACCAAGTCCTGCCTGGGTTCTGGAAATTGGTGCTTGTAACAATTTAGGTTCCTATTCGGTTACCAAATTAGGTTCCTACATGGTTCGATTCTGGTTCCTATACTCGGTTTATAGTATATATCTTCTATAATATAGTTATAATATAAAATCTAAAACTAATGTTAGTACTAGATATTAGATTAGGTTAGTATTAAGTGTATTGATATATTATAATATATTGGTACCCAAATTTGATTTGGTTTGATTTTATCCCTTGGTTCCTATTTAATTTGGTTCAATTTATGAATATTCAGTCTGGAACTGATTTTGTTTCCATAAAACCATATATATATATATATATGCTTAGAGTACTCTCCTGCATGGCTCCTACCCTACTGATGTTCATGCAGTTGTTGATAGTGAGGTAGAAACAAATTTTATATCTACTGAGTTTGTTCGAGTACACAACCTTCCACAGAAGTAGCTTTTCAAGAAGATTCACGTGCGAGGTTTTAGACCCACAGCTCAATAAGACGCCACTGCAGTTGTTTGAGTACACTTACAATTTGGGCCATTATAATACCATGTAATTTGCTTGGTCACCCCATTGGTGCATTGTGACATTCTTCTAGGGCGACCGTGGCAGCAACATGCGGGCATTCTCTATGATGGTGCACAGAACACTATCAAGGTGAAGCAAAGAGGTCGTATGTACTTCATGAGGCCACATGCATTATCAGACATGCCACGTCGTCTACTGACTCCTGCTTAAGTGACACGTCAGCCTACTCTCCCTCCTCTTAGTGTTATGTTCTCATCTTCTGCTTCAAGATACATGCCACCTCATTGGCGTGCAACTTACAAGGGTATCTTGGGAGCACGACCTAACTCGACAAAGTCGAGTTCTTTTAAGACCAGGAGAACTGATGAAGTTGCACGATGGACTTAGGAAAAAAAATATATCTTTGATTTGATTTTTTTTTAGTTTCCTTTGAAATTAGCTAGCTTCTAATTTTAGAATAGTTTCCTTTTCAGTAGTTGCCATTAATTGTTTGATTTTTCCTTTATCTTGGATATGTAAACGATGGAGAAGTTTAGTTTTAGAATTTTGGAGATTTACAACTTGGTTGAAGAATTTTTGGGTGTGACCCATAGCTATCGATTCCCCCTTTCTCCTTCTCTGAATTTCTCTCCTCTCTTCCCTACCATTCTTTTACTTTTTCTTTATTTCTTCCTCTTCCTCTTCATTATTATTTTCAGGTTTTAACCCTACCCTGCTCTTAGCTACAGTAGTTGCCTTGTTTATGGCGATAGTTGCAGCCCTACTCAAGTGCTTTGAGCTCCTTTGTGTGTGATTCATTTGGGTCGAAGTTTTGATCGAAGGAAGCACTCTCATATACGACTTGAACCCTAGCATCTTGGCTCCTATTGAGTCTCCTCTTGTAAGTAACAAGACTTGCAACTCAGGCTGCCTGAAGCTATTGCCCAAATCTGAGTTGCAGAATTTAATTACTCTTTGTACCCTTGAGGTCTGCGATTAGTGTTGCTGAATTCGATAGAACTTACTATGGTGATCCTCCATTTTGATTTGTGGGTTGAATCGATCATCAAGGAAAGAACTATGTTCCTCGCAAGGTCCTTTCATTAACGCTGGTTTTTGTGTTCTATCGTGAAGAAGAAGAAGAGGAGGATAGGGTTTCTGAATTTACAAGTAAGGACAGTTACTTAAATTTACAAATAAACCCACTGTACTGAAAAGTGTGTTCTATTAGTTCCTCCCTACTTTATCAATTACAGAACACCCCCTATTCTATATTCCTATCTCAATTACCCTTGTCACTTGTTGTAATTTCAGTAATGCACATGCTTGTTTCTGAAATTACAAGAATATCCTTCAACCATTATACTTGAGTTTAATTACAGCTTTGCCATTTAGTTGAAGCCCTATTTACAATTATGCCATTCTATTTTTGGGTTGAGTTATTTGGTCATTATTGTGGGCCCTAAGCAATCTGATTTATATATGCTTATATATATATATATATAGATAGATATATAATGCACGTGTGTATTTACTCAAATGCACGTGTAGCAGAAAATTTTTCTTAGAGTGTGTTTATGTGGATAAACTTTTACTTATAATTCTTTTAAACGATTTCCATTAGAATGTAATATTTTTCCCCTATAAAATATCTATAACCACCTTTGCTTCTAAAAGTTAAGTAGATCCTACTTAGCAATGTTTCACCAATAGTTTCTTCCATAGGTACTACCTACTTTAGGGAAAAACTTTGATGGTGATGTCTAGTTAAAATACACATGTAAACCCATGTGTGGCATAACATTGGTAATTAGTGTGTGTGTTTATGTTGATCAGAGAAATTATGAAATTAAATTTAAATTTAATATCTAATTAAGCATTTAAGCCTTTTTTATCTATAATGTAACGTTCAACATTTCATATTGGAGAAAAGTTTGCATATTCGATTGAAAAGTTTAAAGTTACGTTACAAATAAAAACCAAGAGAAATTATGACAGTATTGCCTATAGGGCACCAACCAAGAGAAACTCTACCCTCTCCCACACTACTATTGGATGGGTGTGGGGATTCTTCACCATGCTGAGGGCATAGCGATCTTTGCGTGCCCTTCAATTATATCTCAAGATACCCAAAAAAACCCAACTTTTGAGATCTTTCGATCACCTATTTGATTATAAATTTAATTGGTTTAAAAAAGACCACCATGCCCATTACCATACCAACGAAAAATGTGGAATATATATAATAACATATGTAATTGATAGAAAGTGAGGGATATGGTACCCCAAACTGATCAAAATCGATAGAAACCGATCAAAACCGGTGATTGACATCCTAATCAAATCTTTGGAAAGAGATCCTCTCCAATGTGCCAGCTCCTCCAATGTACATCAGATGGCTGGGAGGCACTTGGGATGCGTGCTCGTATGTTGTCAGCTAGTTATAGAAATAAAATCATTGTAAACGGCTACCATACACCCAAATATAGGTCTTCAACTATCACCATATATTTTACCTTCTTAGTAAACAAATCATCTCAGGAGCTCTAAAAGTTTCTCTATAAATACCACTCACTATCATAAGCTAGGAACCAACAAGCACTCAATATTAGATTGAGGATTATTAGCTTATAAGTACTGTTGGAGATTTAGTACGTAATAGCTAAGGTGTTAATATTATTATGCCACCATATCTAGGGGTGACAATGTTGGACAATGATGAAACCTTAGCCACTACTTACTAAATCTCCAACATTCGACAACTTATAAGAATCTAATATTGAAACATTAGATTTGTGTGGACAAGGGGCGGCACCTTACATACTCCATCCCTCATAAGCACTCAATATTAAAAACTAAACCTTAGCCATTACTTATTAAATCTCCAACAGTACTTATAAGATAATAATCCTCAGTCTGATATTGAGTAGGTGAAGCATTTATGCATCCATTTATATAACAAGTTTCTAAATGAGTTTGGTTTAATTTACAAATGATGTTGTATGGACACAATGATGGTTACAGTGCGGACAAGGCTATAATAATGCACATATTTATCTTGCACATTCTACTCTAAATCCACTTATAAGTAGAATGAGCTTCTGGTGACATTGCTTACCAAGAGAAGTAAAGCAAATCCAAGACAAACTTCAAAGTCCTTCCCAAATCCCAACTGTAGCAACCCTAGTTTGGCTCTCCTTGGTAAGTCCACCATAAGAGTCTGGATCACAACTTCTATTTATATTGGTAGGATTGAAATACAAATGGGATTCAATTGTTATGGTACTTATGTTTAGGGGAGAGAGAAGCAATTACCCCAAAACGAAGCACTTCAATTGAATCTGAACAATAGATGAAGATGAAAATAAATCCCAAATCAAAGATCAATAAAAAATTGAAGATGAAAAAAACCCCAATCACATATTGACATCGCAAAAGTACTTAAGAAGACATGAGCATTTTATTTTTTTTGCTTCTAATTTCAACAACCCCCCTCCTGAGCTTAATATTGACAAATTTGTTCTTGATAATCCAAAACCAAGAACCTAACAAAGATTTATAAGGACCATCTAAGAACATGTTCCAACTACCTTGTTCAATTAGCTCCAGTAGCTTCATGCACATTACACTGCATCTAAGATATAGGATAAGGAATCCTTAGAACCATTAGCATGTTGATCTAAATTTAAGTTTCTGCTAACAACAAATGAATGAAATTTTATGAAATTTAAAATCATAACTGATTTGGAAGTCTTTCCACTTAGGATGGTGGGTTCTTTACCTCCTGCAGCAGCAGACATCCAAGGCATCCACGCATCTATGTTTAGTTCTATTTGTATATTTTTATTCGTTAATTTTATTGGTGGGTAACATGATCGTGCCTTCACATGAGAAAGCACATTCCACATATGGTTAAGAGCCTTTTGAGTTTTGATGCATAACCAGTCCCTCTTGATTATTTGTCTTCTGATGAGGTTAGTAAATTCATGTTAGTTTTGAATTTACTATTCTAAGCAGCAGCTTTGGCTTTCACTAAAAAAAAAACTCAAAACAGAAAGACTGCTACCAACAACCAGGTGAAAGCAAACTAACAAATCACAATAACAATGTAAGAAGACAGTCTGCAAGAAAAGAATCAAGTGAAAGCAAATAACAAAATGAATGAATGGAGAAAGGGAGGAATGATCTACAATCAGCGAGGAAAGAAAAGAAAAATGATATAAGAGAGAGGGATAGCAACTTAGGGCCCATTTAATAATGTTTTTGGAAACAGAAATGACAGAAACATATATTTCCGTTTCTAAAAACAGAAATAGAATTGAATGTGTTTGATAAGTTATGTTTCTGGAAGTCGATGGTAACCAGCGAAAGAATGACGACGAGTTGTTTCTAGAAACGGTGAAACAAGTAGAAACTTGTTTCGCCTAGGTCGTTTTTTGGACCATAAATAGGTAGAAATTTCAATTTCTGAAAACAAGTGAAATGAAACAGTTTTATCAAACGCTTTTTGTTCCGTTTCTGCCGTTTCTGGACACATAAAAGCATTTCTTGAAATGTTATCAAACATGACCTTAGTTAACATCGCACCTAAGTTAACGTTGCTCCACATTGCTATTATGAAAGACCGGGAGTTGGAACAAAGAAGAGAACCTAGTGCTTGTAACATTTCAAGAAACGCATTTTTGTCGTTTCTGTCTCCAGAAACGGCAAAAACAGAACAAAAAGCGTTTGATAAAACGGTTTCATTTTACTTGTTTTCATAAATAGAAATTGAAATTTCTACCTATTTATGGTTCAAGAAATGGCTCAGGAGAAACAAGTAGAACTTGTTTTTCCGTTTTTGGAACGACTCGTGGCCATTCTTTCGTTGGTTACTATTGACTTCCAGAAACATGACTTATCAAACACCTTCAATTCTGTTTATGTTTTTAGAAACAGAAATTTATGTTTCTGTCGTTTCTTGAAACAGAAACGGCAGAAACGTTATCAAACGAGCCCCTAGTTTCTTGATAGAATAGTTTGGTGAGCTAATATGTGTAACTTTGAGAGAGATATATAAATAGAAAGAGGTAAAGTAGGAGACGTGTGTGTGAGAGTGGGAGGGAGAAAAAGAGTTAAAAAAAGAAAAAGAAAAGGAAAGTGGATGAAATTAATATATGGTATTAAAAAAAAATGGCAAAATCGTGTGAGAGTGGGAGGGAGAGAAAGGTTTTTAGGAAAAAAAGTTGAAAAGAGAGAGAGTTTTAGAAAGAAAAGAAAAGAAAAGAAAGAGTTTCAATGAAAAGGGAAAGTGAATAAAATATATGATATTAAAAAAAAAAAAAAAAGTAGAATGGGAAAAATCGTGTGAAAGTAGGGGGAGATCATAGTTAGTAAAATACGCGTATTATACGTGTATAATACCTGTATCCGAACGTTTCATTCAAAAGTTCATAATTTGGTGTATCAATCCAAAAAAACCATTTAATACGAGGATTTTAAAGATAATCGAATTACACGAATAATACTCGTATAATATGTTACATACTCAATAAAACTTTTGGGTTAAAAAAAAAAATTTGAGATTAACCCAAATGGGCCAAATCCCGATTCCTGACCGTTGTCTTCTATCAAGAACCCTTGCCCGAGTGACCCCTTATCCTCCATCTCCGTTCTCAGCGGCTAGCAATGGAGGGAGATAGGTGAAACATCAGTACCCCTTGCTCTCATTCTCTTCTCCATTTCTCTTCCCATTGATTGTTGAAAACCCAATCAACACTTCCTCTTCTCCGTTTTTCTTTCCATTGGTAGTTGAATATCCAATCGAGGCGATTGCATCTGTAAATAATTTTTAACGAGAAGTAAGAAAGATTCAAAAGAGACGACTCACATGGTCAAAGATGGCCAAGGGTGGGATTCTCCAAAAGGGGTTGAAATGAAAACCTTTCTAGGAAATTTAGCATACAATCGCTATTTGAATTGGACCGACAATTATTTACAAACATAGTTGCTGCCAGACAATATGAAGAATTAAAAAAAAGGAAAATGACACGGGTGTTCTCCTCCCTCTGTTCTTGCAATAATGCATTTGAGAAATCAAAGGAGTTGAAGGGAGGAGGTTCTTGAGCCTTAAAATTGATCCATGACCGGTTGTACCCCCATGAAAATTTCAAGAAAATCTAAGCACATCTCTGGGATGAACGATTGCAAACACTTATTCATCTTCTTAAACTTTGTTTTTGTACCAAGAAGAATAAGAGAACATGAAAAAGTTACGAGACTAGATGAGGTTTGATTCTCCTCTTAGTTCTTTCTACCATACCCTTTTTAGGGGTTAAATTTAATTAATATTAAATGTGAAAATTCAAAATAATGGGGAATGATTTCAAATTGAAAAATCATATTGGATTTTAGTGTCCATAAAAACCTGGTAAATTAGAATTTTGTTTCAAACAATCATTTTTAGTCCCGGATTTTTGCTCCTAGATTTTTACAGAGCAACCGTATTAAACATGTACCATATCATTGCCGTACGTGTTTTATTGCACCATATTTTTTTAAACGTATTATTATTATATGGTCCATTCAATTGCTGTACGTATCCATTGCTACATTATTGTCTTCCCCGAACTTACAAACTATGGGGGAGATAGAGAGAGATATAAATAATATTTAAGTATTATAAAAATATAATAAAAAAAGAATGAGAAAAATCATGTGTGAGGGAGAGAAAGAGTTTTAGGAAAAAAAGGAAAGAAAAAGTTTTAGTAAGAAAAGTAAAGAAAAAGTTTTAGTAAAAAAAGGAAAGCATAAAATTAATATATGATATTAAAAAAAAAATAGACAAAATCGTGTGAAAATAGGAAAGAGAAATAAATAGTATCAAGTATTATAAAAACATAATATAAAGGATACTAGTAATTTAGGAAAATAGTATATATATTTTAGTAGAAATATAAGCATATACTTGGTAACATGATTTCAATTATTGGAGTAGATCTAGGCCAAAACCGGTCCATTTTTCCTCATTCGTTAAATCATTATACATGCATCCAAACACACTTTGGAATTCTTCTGTAGCATGCCCCACGGTCCACAAAAGATGAAACAAAAACAAACACGTATTAACATCAAATTTCAAGTGAAACCAAAATCCTGCATCCAAACACGCCCGGATTTCTGCTGTATCACCGGTGTCCAAAGAAGATGCGATAGGTTACATACACGTTATTAACATCAAAATTCGTGCTTGAAAGTTCACATACGGATTAACGATCACTGCAGAAGCTTCTCCGCGTCAGAAGAAGGAAAATAGCTGAAGAGATCTATAGCTTCCACTGTATCTAAGGTAAAAGCTTCTTGAAGCAAACCCTAATTCTTTAAAAGCTTTAGATCGTTCCACCTTGTTTGAGTGTTGTTATTCGTCGTCAGTTCTAAATATTACGAATTGTCGCAGAATTATTGAACATAAGAATCTATCTTTTTTTTTTGCTGAAATTCTGCTATCTCCTTACAATGAAGCTTTGGTTTTCCTAGAAATTCTGTTCAAACAAAAGCTTTATCGTATTTGAAGAATTTAAGTTCCTCTCTTGGTATTTTATTTTACGTCCTATGTCCACTATCTGTAGATTCTACAGTTTCATCTTGAAAACTTGAATTTGAGCTATCGAAATTAGCTGGGCGCCACTTATCCGAAAATTGTAAATTCAAGCTTATAGAATTGCGGTCCTTTAGAATCAGTGTCACTGCACTGAGTTTTCTTGATTGAGATGACTGATGAGTTTACCCGTCAAAAGAGAAGGGGAGCGGAGGGGGGCAGTTACCTTAATTCACCTCAATTCTATTATTGGGGTTTTTTTTTTTAACCTGTGACCAACATGTTGCAAGGTGAAAATGGGTGGGAAACTTGTACTTGTTTCCCACAAACTACCACAAACATGAGTGTTTGGATTAGTTGGGTGGGAAACTTACGAGACAAATGTGAAACTGACACCAATAGTGAAATGGCATTGACTGGGGTTTTGGGTGTACCTATAATAATACGGTAAAACATTTTTTAAAGGAAGGATTGGGGGGGAGGGGGAGGGGTTGCTTGAAGAACTTATCATGATATTAATTTAAAGACAAAAATGAATATACAAAATAATCTTGTGCTTTCATGATAGCTCCTGCTCAGATTGTGGGTTGGAGGATTAATGTGTCAGTTCACATTAGAGAGTGAGGAACCCCTTCCTTTGCTATGGGCATGGGGGTGGTAAGAGTGAGCTGGTATGGTTTGGGGTCTTTCTTGTCCTAGCCTTCGAGGTGGTGGTTTGATGAATTGAGTGATGCTATAGCCCCCTCATTCTTGGATTTTGTGTTATTTTCTTTGTTGCATTGCTTTGTCCAGTTTGATCTATCTCTCATTTTTTATGTGAAAAGATTTCTGTTGCCTATCCTTTTTCTTTTAATTCAAGGATCTTTCATCAAAAGGGCCAGAAGACTTATCCTCTTTCACACTTTTTTAGATGACCTGTCATAGAGTGTATATGGAATTTTTAATCTAATGTTGCTGTTTCACGTTTCTCAATTCTGAATACAGATGGAGCGATCAATCTCTTTATTTGCATTCAAAGGTTCTATTTCTGAAGCAATTGTTGAAGCAAAAAGGCAGAGAAAACTTTTTGTAGTCTATATTTCAGGTACATTTGGTCTCCATATTTTGTATTAATTTTTTCCATTGGAGTTTCAAGAGAGGAACAAACTATTGTATGAATGTTTTCCCTATTTCTTATTTTAGCATTTTCATCTTTGCATGTGAAGATATTTTAGGGCCGAACATTTAATTTTGGTCTCCTATTCAAGCCTTAGTTATCACTTTGTTGGTAGTCATCTAAGAGGCTGAATTGCCTTGGGCCTTGGTGAACGGTTTGCTGTGAAAAATTGAAAAAATTGACACAAAATAGAGTTCTACTCCACCTAGGACTGCAACAGGAAATGGAAAATAAGGACTGGAAAGCTATTACTCCTAATTCAGCCTTGAATATTCTTAACTAATTACAAAAAAGAATATAAATATAACACTACCAGAAAAAACCCCATGACAGAACAGAACTTGAGACTCCTAGAGCTAGGAATCCTCAATTGCAGGCTTGTGCTTAGCATCTGCATCAGTAATGTTGGAAATAAATCTTCGATGAGGAGAGAATTGCGATGGAGAATTTGAAGATTGATCCATCAGCTTTGGGTTCTTTTGGGTAGTGTGCCATTCATGGGGAATGCAGAGAGCGACTTGTTCCAGAAAACAGGGAGTATTCTGTGAGCCTTCACTGTTTCTGTTGCTTGGAACAAGTTGGGTTATGAGTAGTAAAGTTTGTATTTTGACCTAGTAAGGAGACAGGGCAGGGTTTTGTTAAGAACTTGAATAACATAAATGCTAGAAAGAGTGGTTCTGATTATTGAGGGTGATATTTACTTGGTTAATGTGTGAGGGAATAGAAAGTGGGGTAGGGGGTCTACATCTCATAGAACATAGTGATGGAGGATTTCTTGAGGTTATTTCCATAAATGGTTACTGTATCCTCTGGTCAGAGGTTCTTATTTACATTGTTCAATATCATCTTCTCCTGTACTAAAGGAGATGTGTTAGTTTCTTGGTGTCAATTGAGATGGCGTAGCAGTTTCAGCCCTTGCTTGATTATATTCAGGAATTTCCTATGAAAATTAAAACAATGTTACTGTATTTAGTTTTATCAGCTTCTTTTGGAAAGTTTTTTTTTGGTTGGGGGGGGGGGTGGAAATTCACTCTAATTGAAATGTAAGCTGGGTGGGGTTGAATTTCATTCCAAAATTAAAATGCTGAAGGATGGATGGAAGCGGTGTAATAAATCTCCTTTCTAATTGTTTTTGAAGTTAGAGGCTCCCAACAGAACTGTAGAAGATGGTGGATTATTTGACTCAAGCATAGACTGGTGAGAGAGTGAATATGGGAATTTAATTGCAAAAGTGGTCGAGCGGAGAAGGTCCGTTGGACGCAACAGTCTTTATTAAAGTGTCTGGATTCATTGTTGTTTCCTTGTTAAGCATGCTTGGGAATTCCAATGTGTTTGTTGACATTTTATATTTTTCTTTCATTTCAAGATATGTTTATGGTGGAATGAAGACTTGGTTTTACAAACATCAAGTTTCTTTCATGTTTCCTATTTTCATTTTTCTATGTTAGTTATGGTTTTATTTTCATTTCAGGAGAGGACAAAGACTCAATGCTGTTGGAGCAATCAACATGGACAGATTTAAATGTGAGTTTACTCTTTTTTTTCTTTCTTTCTGATATTTGATCAAGATTCCTATGGAAATCATTTTGTTCTTATATTCCGTAAGTGATGGTTTCTTATGTGGAGTGTGTTGCACTGCATTCAGGTGGCAGAATCAATGTCAAAGTATTGCATCTTCTTGCATCTCCCACAAGGAAGTATTGATGCGTCACAATTTTCTGCTATTTGTATCCTTAAATGACACTATGACAGTATGCTTTTAATGCCAGACTGAGATCATCAACTATCCTTTTTCATATTTATTAAATCTTGAACAATTTTTTGATTACACCGATTCTTTTATGTTAGATGTCATGAAAGTTGGCTAGGGAGTAGGGATATTTACGTTTGAAATGAGACTTGTTAGATAAGAGTTTACTCCCCTAAAGAGAATTCTTAGGCATCTTTTGTTTTTTGGCTAAAAGATAATTTTATTAAAAAGAAGAGAAATACAAGAAACAAACGAACAAAAAGACAAGGCCGAACCTCCTAAACCAACTTGCAAACTCCACCTTCGGCATGGCCATCAGCAGAGAGAGCAAGCAAAAGACTTAGGAGAATCTAAAACGGTGCCTGTCCAAAGCATCAGAAGCAATCTCTGACGTAACATGGTCCGGGTGGGCCACCGGATATTCTGAGAGACCAGACTTCGATGCCTTTTTTTGCCAAGAAGTCTGCCACAACATTGGCTTCTCTAAAGTAGTGTGAGATCTTCCATTGAATCGATTCCAAAAATTGAGTGAGAGCTCTCCATTTTTGCAAAGCGAACCAAGGGATTTCCCTTCTCTGGAAAGCTGAAACCATTGCTGCTGAATCTGACTCAATCCAAATACCATTGGCGTTCAGATTACTATCCAAAGAAATTCCCTCCAGAACCATTGCTGCTTCTACCTTTGCTTCGTATATCTCTTTAATTCCCAGAAAAATGCTAAAAGAGTCAATCACTTGACCGTCATTGTTTCGTAGAACTCCTCTAGCGCCTGCATTGCCTGGATTGCCAAGAGAACTACCATCCACATTGATCTTGATCCAATCCAAAGGGGGTTTACACTAGTGAACCTCTAGGGGAGGAGAGGAGCTGGGGTTTTTAATAGATAAACCAAGCTTCCTGCAACAAAGGATATCAGAAACTGATCGCACCTCCTCACATTTTCCATCATAGCAAGCCAAAATATCCTGTTTAATACTTTCATAAACATACCTTGCTGGCCTTGCTTTATTATCGTGCCTTCGCTTATTTCTCTCCCACCAAATATGATAGGAAGTAATAAGTAGACCCTGCTTTCTTCTCTTCCGCCATTTAAAGAAAGCCTCAATGGATGGATGATCTATCCACCCCACGACAAAACAATCAAAGAGTTTTTTCCAGACGGAAACCGAGAAGGTGCACTGAAGGAAAATATGCGACATGCTCTCTTCAGCCTTGCCACAAAGATTGCATGTTGATGCTAGGTAGATACCTTTTTGGCGGACCATCTCATCTGTTGGGACTTTGCCATGCATTAGCTTCCACCCAAAAATAGAGTATTTTGGGGAAGATCTTTTTACCAGATCAAAGGCACCTAGTGCACTTTTGAAGTTCTGTTTCTAACCTTCTCCCAAGCAGAACTCGAGGAGAAGGAGCCTAGGGGCGTTAGTGACCAGATCCTAATGTCATTCATCGGAAATCTGGGAATTTTAATCTTTCTAATTTGAGTAAATATATCATGGAGCAAAGGAGAAGATACCTCAGGAAGCAGCCATTCCCCTTCACCAATAAAATCCCCCACCTTGGCTGATGTAGAGAGGGAGTTGGCATCTTCCAGCGAGATGGCTTCTAGAATGGATTTTGGTCCCCACCATTTGTCCTTCCAGAAGTTCACCAGCTGGCCGGAACCAATAATTCATCTTTCATTGGCATCAACAAAATTCAACACCTTATTGACCCTTGAGAGAATAGAAGAAGATTTGCAGTTTTTAAGAGATCTTCCGTCTTTATTAACAATGCGAGCTCTCTGAGAAAAGCAGCAGTCGCTGAATTCTCATTTTTAAGATTCCATACCATCTTACTATGCATTGCCTTGCTAGTGTCCCTTATTCTTCGGAGCCCAAGGCCCCCCTCCTCCTTAGGCTTACACAGAGAGTCCCACTTCACTGTGATAGCTTTCACTGTGTCCACATCGCATGTCCAAATAAAATTTTTCATCCATCTCTCAAGCATTGTCACGAGAGAAGTAGGTCACCAATAAACCGAGAAGTTGTGGGTAGGCATACCTGAGATTACAGTTTTAACCAATTCGACTTTGCTTGCCATAGACAACAATTTTCCTTTCCACCCAGACAATCTTCCCTTGATTTTGTCCATAACCGGCAACAAGGCCTCTTTTTTTACCCTTCCTTTAAAAACCTCCACACCTAAGAATCTTGTTGGGAAGGTGCACATGGGGATACCCAAGGTTGTAGCAATTCTCTGTTTTCTGGAGGGGGAATTTTTCCCAAAAATAGCTTGCTTTTTTCTAAGCTAATGACCTGCCCAGAGTATTCTTGATATTTAAGTAGAAAAGCTTTTAAGTTCTTGACATACCTTATAGAAGCATTGGAAAAGATGAAGATATTGTCAGCAAAGAGCATGTGGCCTGGGGAAATGGCGCCTCTTGGACCCTGAAGCGGTTTCATCTTGTTCTCTTGCATCAGTTGCTTCAGACCTCTTGAAAGAACTTCCTCTGCAATGATAAAGAGCATGGGAGAAATGGGATCCCCTTGTCTTAGCCCTCGCTCCACATCAAAATATCCCTGCGGACCATAGTTGACCAAAATAGATATTTTTGTAGATAGCAGGATTTGGTTGAGCCATTCAATCCATTTCTCTGTGAAGCCAAAGTGACGCAACACTTGGAACAGAAAAGGCCACGATAGCTAGTCATAGGCTTTTCTAATGTCTAGTTTAAGGCCTAGACCACCTCCTCTCGTAGAGTCGAACATCATGTTCGCGAGCTCAGAAGCCAGGCTGATATTGGAATGGATCAACTTCCCTTTTTGAAAGGCACCTTGCTCTTCGGAAATCAATCTGGGAAGAAAAATCTCAAGTCTCATCGCCATCACTTTGGAAATAATTTTACAATAAAAATTCTCCATGCAAAAGCGGCAAAATTTGTCCAAAGAAGAGGCTTCCTCCACCTTAGGGATAAGCACCAGGAAATTATTATTTACTCCTCTGGGCATATGACTAGTACTAAAAAAGCACTTGACGGCATTGCAAACCTCTTTCTCCACAATGTGCCAGCATCTTCTAAAAAATGCCCCAGAGAAACCGTCTGGCCTTGGAGAATTATCAGGGTCCAAATTCCACACCCTCTTTTAAGTTCAGCATCACCTGGTAAGGAATCAAGTTGGAAAATATCACCTTGATGAAGAACATGAGGAATTGCAGCCAGCAGCTCTGCGTGCTCCACAAGAGGAATTGCCTTGTGAAAGTCTTCAAAGAATTTTACAATATAATCCCCAAGCTGATCTTGGCCTTCCACCGTAGTACCATCTGGTTTTTTGAGACATCTAATTAAATTCCTAACTCTTCTTATTTAATAGACAAATGGAAGAACTTAGAGTTACGATCCCCCTGCTTCATCCATTTAATTTTGGCCTTTTCCGCCCAAAGCTTCTCATGATTTTCCAAGGCTTTTATCAGAGTGATTTTGGCATCTGCTTCTAAGGCAAACAATTGGTCATCCAAACCATTAGCTTCAATGCTCTGCTGCACCTGCGCCTACGCCAATTTCTTTTTTGTTTCCTCAAGATCTCTATTAAAATTGGGAAAAGAGGTCTTCCCCCACCCTCTAAGCACCCCTTTTAATCTTTTGAGTTTCTGTGTAAGAACAAAGATAGGGTTTCCTGATACCCAAACATTCCATGAAGAGGTAACCACCTTCTCGAAGTCAGCATGATCCATCCAAAACTTATGAAATCTAAAAGGGCAGTTGTTGGGTCTTTGAGACAAGGTAGAGATGAGCACCAAAGGGCAGTGGTCAGAGGCAATTCTAGGAAGAGTCCATTGGGCACATTCTTGGAAATAATTCAGCCAATCTTCATTGCAGAAGCATCTATCCAGAACTGCAGAAACATTTCCTCTGCGACGATTATTAGACCACATGAATTTTCTTCCCAAGGTCGGAACTTGGGCCATTCCACACGCATCTACCATGGCTCCAAACTCCGCAGCTGACCCCATACTAAAATTCCCTGCCCCCCTTTTTTCATGAGAAAACAGGGTTGTATTAAAGTCACCAATTATGGCCCAAGGGGTCGAAGACTGAGGCAGATCAGCCACCAACCTCACCCATAAATCCCTTCTTTCAGCTTTGGAACTACTTGCATGAATAAAGGATAATTGAAGCACTTGAGTTTCCCAAGTAAGGGAAATCGATATGTGCTGCTCTGACACAGAGATAATCAAAGGGGGGGGGGCAGAGTATTCTTCCAAATAATCCAAAGATTAGGAACCTTCCCAACTCTGCAATTATGAATACAACTGCTACTAAAACCCAATTTATTAAAAAATAAAGCGGGAAAATCACTTACTTCTATCATTGGCTCCACAATGCAAATAATGTCTGGCACTCTTTCTTTAATAAAATGACGCAAGGCATTTCTCCTTGCCGACTTCTTCATCCCTCTGATATTCCAGAAGAAGACCTTCATGAGGAAACTACATGGAGGAGGAATTGTGAATAGACTTGTCGGTCTGCTCCTTCTCTTCATTATTTATCCTTTCTGCATGTTGCAAAGCCATGTCAATGGCAGAAACTTCCTGGTGTCGCACTATAACACACCCACCCACCGGCTGAGATTGAGAGAATCCTGTCACTGTGTTCAGCCTCCTCCCATGTTTGACCTCGACCACTTTTTCCTCCTCTCCATTGACCGTGGCCACCAGCTTTATAATTGACTTTGCGACGAGGTCGCAGAGCATGCACCATGCGATTTTCCCCCCTCTCCATCTGCGTTCCTCAGGATTGTAGTATCCTCCCTATGGGCGCCCTCGTTAGCCGAACTCTGCGAGTCTGTCTCTGAGGAACTGGAAGACTGGGTCGACCCGAATTCCTCCACACCCAGCGGGTTATCCACCATATGCAGATCAGAACCCGCCAAACTCTGCCTTTCCAAACTGTTGGAGGGAATATTCCTTTCCCTAGAGATCTGCTCTTGGAAATTCAAATCCACAACCAAATCGTGTCCTATATGGCAACTATTATCATTAGTTGCAGCTACCAAATCAGAAAAAGGCTCTCAATCTCCTTTCATAATTGGAGTTTTCTCTCTCCTGAAGCTGTGAGAGCTCTTTGCCGGTTGCCCCTGCTGAACTCCGGCGAAATTTTCAGCCTGCACCGTGTAGAGCGTTTCCGTTCCAGGTTGCCTCCTCTTGACCTGTATCTCTTCAATTCTAGATCCTTTCAGCTCCACCTCGACAAGGGCTCTCGCATAGTTGCCTATAGTAGCATTCACGGTTCTGCTATCTAAGGCACAGGTCTCCCCGCAGTTTTGGCCATGGTCAACAGAATTTTTTCATGCCAATATTCCATTGGGAGTTCTGGAAACCGAATCCAGACAAGCTTGGTTTGAGTGTGGTTATCATTAATATTAAATTCCGGTCTCCATCACTGAAAGCGAATAATCTGGCCCCCCACCTTGATCGGGCCTTTCCTCCAAATCGAGGACATGTCCCCCTCCTTCTCAAACCTAAAAAGTATGAAACCCTTCCCTAACGGAGAAAGACTCACATTCCCCTTCAGATTCCAGGCAGCAGACGCCTCTCTTCTGATATCATCCATAGATACAAATCTGAAGCTCACCTTACCTATCAGTGCAAAATTGAAGGTCTAGAGTTTCTCTTCATATGCATCTTGCGGGATCACCACTTTCATCTGAGCCCTAGCACAAATCGGATTTGGAAGGTCGTCTACATCGGGCAGCAACTTTTTTGTAACAGTAGCATAGGACTTCATATTTCTCAGAGCTTCATTTGGTCTCGATGCCTTTTTCCAAATCTTTCTCCTCTGGTCGGACTCCCTCAGATTCCACGGTAGTCTTAGGCATCACATCGGGCACCAAGGGAGGGGAGCAAGAGGGACGCCAGAAATCAGTAATTAGGCGCTGCTTCCCTCTGTCCGGCGGTCGATCACGATCAGAAGGCCCCTCCGGGCAAGTCTCAACTCTCTCCATCTCCGAATTCTTAGGCATCTAAGCACAGTAGTTCATGTCAAATTTATGTCATACATTTTGAACCTTGCTATGGATCATTTTACAAATTATGCACCTGAAGAAAAAAATTCTCTTTTATAGAATACATGTCATTTTCACGTTAATTTTTTTTTTCTCATGATTTAGGTACCTAGCCTTTCATCCCTAAGCATATTCAACCTTTAAATGGAGTTGTGGATGTGTCAGATTGGGCATAGCTCAGAAAAGCTTGAACACCATGACATATGCTCAGTCCAATGTAGCTCATGAGATTATTGGCCCTAACTCAGCCCTTTTGCAAACTTCAGGGTTTAGGGATACCCCTGCCCACCCTGGCAAACCATATGGAATCAAAATCTGTTTGGATGTCATTGTTCCAAGGCATCTCACCAATTCTAAAATGGGAAAGGTCACCAAGAATATCAAAATTACACACACATTGTTTTGGAACTTGGAACAAAACATTGATAAGAGATTGTGGATATTCTAGAAATGTGAAGAGTTACAAGGACAAGCTAAGAACTAGAAACACATATATCTGTAAACAACAATCCACAAATTTATAAATAGTTTGAAGTCTTTTAGAATCTGCCTTTTGGTATAAGGCATTGAAATGTAAGGCTAGGTGGGAACTACCCAACCCCAGTTAGGATCCAAGACTCCAATTAACAACTCACTAGTCTGTAGGGAAAACTGAAATCGGACTTACAGACTTAGAACAAGAGTTCAAATCTGGGACAGAATTGGGGAAGCCTGCAGCTGGTTGTAGGGGGCTCTGATGGAGTTCAACTTCTGGTCATTAGCTCCTCTTGTGGTTCTGATCAAACCCTCAAAGGGCTTTGTAACCTAATATCTCAGGTTTGGGAGATCTGAGAAGAGGTTCCCAGTTAGGAAACTATAGTCAGCCTTCAGGAACAGCAGTTAGAGGACTTCAATGGCCACCAAATTTGGATTGAATAGCCTCCTTATGGTCTTCAACAACCCTAAAAAATGGAGCCAGAATGGGTGGCTGATTGTGGAAATCTGAAGGTTCTTGGTTGATGCCAATATGCCATCAATTAGGAAACTTTGGAGAGATGATAAGGAGAAGAGATCCAGACCTCTGTTGATCAAGCTATAAAGGTCGAGTGTCCTTCCGGGTGTGAAGAGCAAACCCCTAGAACAGGGTCAGCAATGGAGCACAGGTCAGGGACTTAGGCTGGTTCAAAACCCTGCTCAGATCTGCTCTTCTAATGGCTGCCGCAGGTGGTTTTGTGTCTCCAGATCAGGTGCTGGTTGGTGTTTTGATGGGCAGCTCATTTAGTATTCTCTACACTCAAAAGGACAAAGGAAAATAAAGAAAAGAAAATAGAATTGATACAGGGATTGAGAAGGGTGGAAGAGAGTAATGGAATAGGTATCTCACCCCACAGGTTTTGGGTATCACACCCTTCAATGGGTTAGGCATCTCACCTTTCAATGGTAGCTGTTAAGCCAAGAATTTCACTCAATTTCATTAATCAAAATCTAATCATTACAATCGATGGGTGACTCCTTTTATAGGCTTACAAAGCTGAAATCTAAAATAGGAACCTAAAAGCTGTAAATAAACTTCCTACCTTGAACTCTAACTTGGTAACCAAGTAGGAGTAATTAGAAACTAAAGCTGAACTTCAAAAAGGAAACTAGCCTAAGTCATTAAAAATAGGAACTACTTGACTAACAATAAAGGAACCAAATGGGAAACTAAATCCTATACTAGCCTGGGCCAAATCGATGGCTGATGTAGATCTTCTCTTGGAGCTGAATATGGGACAGCTGTATATCTTCTTGGAGATTCTTTGAAGACAACTTGCAGGAGTTACTGTTCACGTGAACGGTAACTCGTGAATGGTTTTTCCAGCTTCCTTTTTGGACTGGTTAGATGGGACCAAGGTGGGGGGGCTGGCTGGTCCAGCATTGGACTTGGTTCGATGGGGCAAGCAGCCCTTGTGCAAGCTTGATCTGCATCACATTGTGCATTCCTTGATAAATTGGTATATGTTTTTGGTTGAGTGAGATGAAAATTTTTTTGGGTTAGGAATGAGGCTTGATCTACATCCCCCAGGGTTTCATACTTTCATTCATTATTGTCAAGGCATCACCTAGGCGTACAGGTGGCTTTGTCTAGATTGGCGCCTTGGTCACCTAGGTGGCGTCTTGCTGGTGTCGCCTTAATTTTTGCCCCCCCTCAATGATCTTGGTTTGCCTAGGCGCTGTGACAACTGACAACTATGTTTTTGTTTCTACTTTTTAGTGATTTAATAAAATTCTAAGAGCTGCCGTGGGTACTGGGGTTCCGGGGTTAGAAAAAAAAGCCTTTCTAATATACCTACACCCAAAATCAACAAGTTTAAACAGCGAATCATATCTCAAACTTCAGTTGTATCAATCCAAATCTTGTATTAGGGCATATCCAGTGCACGAGGTTTCCATCACTATGGGGTCTGGGGAGGATCATAATATATGCAGCCTTACTTCTGCTTCGTGGAGAGGCTGTTTCCCAGCTCGAATTTGCGGCCCCTAGGTGGAAATGGATTAATGGAGCAACCTTACCATTGCGAGGTCCACCCTCTAATCCAAATCTTGTAAAAGTCATGAAAATGAAGATATTTGTTTGAGTTCCCTGCTGCCAGTTTATGATATTTTGGGGCAAGTAACCAATTGTTGAAAAAAGTGGGAATGCTACAGCAGCCTTCAAAGACCATACTTTAATTAGCTTACGGCAATAACAAAAATACTAGAGAAGGGGAAAACATTATTTTATAGCAGTTTCTGTTAAGGGTTGGTCAAGAATGTGGATGGATGCTCATTAGGGAATCCAGGACCATTAGGTATTAGTGCCTTACTGGTATAATAAGGAGATAGGATGGCTCTGTATTTTATGGTTTTACAGGACTTAGTTTCAGAAGGGGTTCCAAAATTTTATCAGAATTGATCTTGTAATGCTGGTTTATGGTTACATGTTGCTCTCCATGACTATAACACAACCAGTTTGGACTATTTGAAAGATCAAACTAGCAGAACCCAGGAATTAGATACATTATAGGAAGGATTTACATTTGATTATTTTGATCAGAATCAATAGACGATTACTAATTGGAATTAGGTATATATATATTCTATGTCCTAAGACCTAAAATATTGAATAATTTCAATTGGGGATGGCCCTGTAAGTGGGCATGAACAAAGTTGTTCCAACTTTCTCTGTATTTGAACTTATGAATCCATTGACAGTTCATGATAGATTTGCTTCTGCTAAGATCTGTAACCAGACAACATGCAGTCGTGGGAAATTCCAATTACCCTATGCTTATGTTATCAAGCAAAACTATACTTCATGAAAGACACTCATGGTGGCTCCAATTTTGTTTAGGCATGGCTTAAGACTTACTTTGAATCTGTGCTACTTTGTATGTTAAAGAATGTTGTTAAGCAATCAACACTCCTAGCTCATTGTTTGGTTTTAAATGAATTAGTTCAATTTCCTTGTTTGTGGAAAATTGATGTCCTTGGAATTCAGCAGGTTTACATGTCATATGTTGAATTAGTCAGTTAGATTTTACATGATTCTTGGAAAACAGCCTCTCCGCGAAGTGGGGGTAAGGCTGTGTACATTATGATCCTCCCCAGACCCTACAGTGGCCAGAGCCTCATGCACTGGGATGCCTTTTTTTTTTTATTTCACATGATTATCTTGGTGACTATTGAAACCCAGTTTGAAATAACAAGCATCTTTTTACTACGCATGGTTTACTTCTGGAGCGAATGTGTTCCGCAAGTTGTCTAGCTTAGTATATCTTTGTTGCTGGCGTTTCTTATCTTTAGTGCTAGCAAGAATGTTATTCTTACATGAACTGGACAGACCCACAGAAATCAGTCCCTTGTATAACAGCTATTGGATACAATGGAGTACAGATGTGGCAGAATGGTAAGATGTTCCTGTCTGGATGGTGTGTATGTCTATTTACAAGAGTTGGTGACGCATTTTCTGACATCATCTATTTGTTTCATAATTGATTTTTCCAGAAGGTTATACTAGTGCTGAAGATCTGGTTTCTTGTATAGAGAAGGCACGGCTGAGTCTCCATTGCCAGGTTTAGTACCCCAGTTAATCTTGATATTGTTCAGTGCCTATTGGCAAAAAAGCATGTATATTTTGATGAAATATAAGGTGTAGTGAGAAAATGACAGTATATTGTGGCGGGGGCTTGCAGGAAACAACTGCCACTTTCCTGACTGCAGCACTGGCATATAAGAAATCTGAAGCGATGAGTTCTCAGGCTTCTAATGTTGCCTTGTCTGCAGAAGGAAATTCTTCGAGCACTGATGTGCCATCATCTTCAACAGATAAACCTCTTCAAGATCCAGAGAACAAAGAATTGGTTACCTCTGAGCTAGTTGACAGTGGTGGTGAGCCTGCACTTGAGGTAAATCAATTCTAATTACTTCACCATGTTGGTAAATTAGATAATTTATTGACTGCTGTTTATTTTTTGGCACAGTTGTCAATCTAAGTTATTATCTTTAAAGTTTCAACCCTGTATACATTGGTGGTAATTCAGTTTTAGGATTATAGCATATCAAAGGGCTGTTACCGAACTGCTTAGTATATGGATTTGTAGTTTATTTGACTAACTGGTTTTTTTCTCTAGTAATAGCCTAGTATAACTACCTGTAAGGATTTAAGAACTTGAGAAACCAGAACCAATGAAGAAGAAAGGAGAAGAGAGAGATGAGAGAAAACAGATGTGGAACAAGCTGTGCGATAGATAAGTTAAGTCTACCACCAATAATCCATCTTATGTGTAATATTGCTTATTACAATCATAGAAGGAAAAAGAAACCAACTCTAACTTAGCTAACAGCTATCCTAAACACAATAGGAAACTACATCCAACTAACAAAGATAAGCTTGAAACAAATACCATCGCATGGTAAAATGGTCTATGGACACCCATAAACCTTCAACCGACACATACACTCTTAACACTCCCCCTCAAGCTGGAGTATACACATCGACTCCAGCTTGGAACACCAAGAATATATATTGAAGACTGCATCAGTCTTGTGGTCGTAGTAGACGCCGGAGAGAACTTCACTTAGGTATACCAGCTCAAGCACACCAACCATCAACATCATCAGTAGATAAAGAAACGTTGTGCCGAATAAACCAAGAAGAATCATCAACAACGATCAACACCACCACAAAAAGCCGTTCCCAATGAAGGCACTTTAACAACAGCTCAAAATAGAAGTGGAGCATCCAACAGCTACATAAAAATCCCTTCCCATAGAAGGCACCCCAACAAAATTGTAGCATCCAACAGCTGCATCAAAAGCGATTACAAGCCTCAAACAGAGGTCTCCCCAAACAGAGGCCTCAGATAAAATTCTACTAATAAATAGGCAGTATCAGGTTGTTGGGGACCAAACAACATCATGTTGTTGAAAATACCAAACAACATCAGGTCGCTGCATATAACCATCTTCAAAAGATAAAATAGTTTCTGTGGACACGAACAGATAAACGATAATAATCTTTATTGAAATAATCTTGAGCAGTTAAGAATCTCCAATTGATGACTTGAGCAGATAATAACGACAATCTCCCCCTCACATGTAGCATTATACGTGGACAAATAATGCAGAAAATATATCAAAAGATATGCCTCTCACTCCGCTATCCAAGAGCAGTCACAAATAAACCCGAAAATAATCTCCGATCTCCCCCTTACGGTTGCAAATAAAAATACCAGATAGACACACCATCACTCCATATAATCCTGGTTTTGAAACTCAGTTATTGGCCACAATTATGGAAGCACCCAATCGAGAACAGAAGGATGTGTAATGTAATAGGTGGAAGGGGTAATCTTGGAATGGAAATTAAGATCAGAGATAGTGGGGAATAAACATTAACGAGGAGTATTTTTGGAATGTAAAAATAAAAGAAGATAAACCCACTTTATGAGGTTGTCTTCTTTCATCTCACGACACTTGCAGAAACCCAATGGTAAAGGAAAAATCTTGCAATGAGGAGAACTTTCCCACAGCAATGATTTAACCTGATTTGGGAGTAGATCTGCAACTCATTCCTTCATGAAGTCCAAGTAATAACCGACCGAGCCCATGAATTATGCAAGAAAATTACCTGAAGCTGCTGATGGCGGTAGGGAGAACCATGGCGGAAACCATTGAGAGAGACGACGGGCTTCTTCAATCGACACCAGCACCAACAACCAAGTGACTGCAGAAAGTCTTATGGCAGTGAGAGACCTTCAGCAGCAGAGAACCAAGTAACCGCGAACTTCAGCAAGCAAATAGAAGAACCAAGAACAATTGACTAGGTTTTGATAACCAGGAAACTGATCAACCAGAAGCTACCGTATGCATAACAGATCTTCAGAACCAATCGAAACCAGTATGCTATAGCAACAAAACCACCAACGTTCTCATTGTTCGATCGGCAAATAGCTAGCAGAAGCATGCCAGGAAACCCTTAGCAACAGTACATGATACTTTTTACCAACGGATAGATTCAATCTCAGCAAATGGATTCAATATCCATTCAACATAGCAGCAGCAGGAAGCACACCAGACACGAACCAGAGCAGCAGTGAATGAAGAACTAGAAATAAGCAAATTATAACCGGATTTTGTTTTTTTTGTTTTTTTACCATACAAACTCAGAGCACTTCTTTTTTATGGCTTTGAATCTTTGATACCATGTAAAGATTTAAGAACTCGAGAAACCAGAACCAAAGAAGAAGAAAGGAGAAGAGAGAAATAAGAGAAAACAGAGGTGGAACAAGCTGTGCCATAGATAAGTTAAGTCTGCCGCAATTAATCCATCTTATTTTTAATATTGCTGATTACAATCATAGGAGGAAATGGAAACTAACTCTAACTTAGCTAACAACTATCCTAAACACAATAGGAAACTACGTCTAACTAACAAAGATAAGCTTGAAACAAATACCATCCCACGGTGTAAAGGTCTATGTACACCTATAGACCTTCAAGTCTTCAACCGACACACTCTACACTACCGATAACTCATTTCATTAAAATTCCCCTTGTCACAGGGATTTCATCTAATAGTTGTATTTGATTGCAGTATTTGAGCAAGAACATCCAATAAATGATAAACACATTTACTTCCCATAGTGATGATTCATATTCATGTTTGTGTGAACATTTGCGTGTACATAAGTACATTATTTTGCTAAATTGATTGGCCTCTTATATGTATTGTACATATTAAACAACAGCTAAATACAGAGCCCAATGCAGAAGCCCCTTCACAACTAATTCATGCCCATGAGTTGGTGAGTGGTAAGGATGAACAGACACCTTCAGCAAATGAAGTATCTCGAAAATTTGAGAATACTGAAATAGTTGTTTCAGACAATGATGGAGTTGAATGTAGATCTTTCAGTCTTGGGGCCGGATGTTCCGCACCTCAATGGAACACCACTATGAATGATCATAGCTTAGAATTTTCACAAGGCAGTTCAGAGAAAATTAGTAATGATGTGGATAACAACTTACAAAACACAAAGGCAGAGGTTCCTCAAAGCAGTTCAGAGATGATTGGTAATGATGCAGATAACAGCTTGACAAATGCAACGGTTGATATGTTGGATAACTGTGGGGCTATTAGTAAATCGAATGACGTTCATTTAAACATCCGATTGCCTGATGGTGCAAGTCTTCAGAAGAAATTTTCTGTGGCTGACACATTGAATATGGTCAGGGATTATGTGGATGAAACCCAGACGACAGGAATAGGGTCATATCATCTAGCAATTCCTTATCCACGGAAGGTGTTTGATGAGCATGGTACGAATATCAGAAGCTCAGTTTCTGCTATCCTTACATGATGTTTATTGTTAAGTTATTCTATTTTACTGTTACTGTCTATAGTACCTTCCATAAGTTTCATTGTTCTTGTTTTTCTAATATGCTGCCACCAAACATCTGGAAGCTTACTCTGCTTGAATCAGAAGATAGATCTCCTCCTTTGTGTTGTGATCCAAATTGGTATGCTCCTCCGTTCAATTTTGAAGGTCGGAAACTTATAAAGCTTCCCCAAAAGATTGTTTTGGAAGCTATATGGAAACAACTAGCTCGTGGACTTGGATCAGAAAATACCCTTTTTAATTTAGCAGGATCGGATGCCATTTTACTTGAGTATTTTGTTCAGTCTTTGATCACAATTGGATATTGTCATCTCTTTTATCTGGATTTTAGGATCCGTGATAGAAGGCTTGGCCAACCTGATGCATCAACCCTTCTTTATCTGGATTTTAGGATCCGTGATAGAAGGTTTGGCCAACCCGATGCATTAACCCTTCTTTATCTGGCTTGGGAGCAGCAATGCATGCTGGCTTTTTTTCCTTCATGGTCCATCGCCACACATACCATAGCCACTTTTGAAGTGGTACCAATTCCCATTTGTTGACAGCTCAACTTATTAGTGATATTATGTCTGTTATCTAAAATCATAGTTCTTTTGAAAGACTCATGCTTCCTGCTACCAGTTATCATATAATCTCTATTATCTAGTTAGTACTTTGTAGGCATTAAGTTTTCTTTGTGAATGACATCATAGTTTTGCCATCATTTTTTTGAACACTGCCAAAGATGCTTTCAACCCTGTCACAGCCCGGTCCAACCACCCCAAAAGATGCACCCATTAGGGGGAGGAAATCTTCCTGCTTATAAGCCCAAGACCCTCCCCAAAGCTGGCTGATTTGAGATTGGGGAGAGGAGTTTTGAGTTTGACAATCTCTCCCACTCAATCACTGGGCATTCTCGCTAGGGGGACCCATACCTCTGCATGGGACCTGCACTGCAGTGCCATCATTAATCCCTAAGGTCCTTCGGGGAACCCACCCCTATGTGGGATCCACGTTGCAGTTCCCCAAATCAACATCCGCAATTTTTCAGGGTCTGGATCTGATACTTGTCATGGTCCAGTGCAGCCACCCCAAAACATTTACTTATTAGGGGGAGGAAACCTTCCTGCGTATAAGCCCAATACCCTTCCCAAAGCTGACCAATGTGGGATTGGGGAGGGAAGAGTTGAGTCCATGACAACCCGCTACTTCATTGGGGTTAGCACCTTTACCCCACAAAGCAACATAATAATCATAGAAAAACCTGACACAATCTGTTTATAAATTCTCATGCCAGTTCACAAACATTGAAGACTGATAATGGGGCCTTAAAAAATGTTTTTTCATTTTTTTAGTGGATGGAAGAGAGTGAGGCCAATCTGTTGGGAAGTGACTAAAGAAATATCATGCTGGCGGTTGTAATTTTGTTTCTTGTACATTTGAGGCATTATTTTGATATAAATGCTGCTACTGTTTTCTTCTATTTAGTCTGTCTAATGAGTTCGTATACCAATTTGAAAAGTTCCCAATGGATTACCTGCAATTTATGATTCCTTTTGCTAATAACATGTGCAGATATGAGCAAACCATTGTCAGAACTGGGACTCTTTAATAGACAAGCATTGATGGTTGTTCCATATCATCCAGCTGCCAAGACCCACAGGGGACAGTCATCATCCTTTGAAAACAGTAGTTCCTCTCATCAGAGTGATCCTTCCAATGGCACCAATGGGGGATATTTTGGATACGTTCGGAGGATACTATCTTACGTGAATCCGTTCTCCTATCTTGGTGGTAATGCCAGCTCACCGAGTTCTTCACAGGAATCAAATGATGGCTTGTGGCAGTACCGTGAGTTTTCTCCTCCTTTGTACAAGTAATTATTTTTGAAACATGCTTAATGTTGGTGAAGTTACTCTGTAGCCTGTTAAATTTGGCTGATTGTTCCTACCCTCCATTACGTGGACCTTCTCTGCAACTGTTCAGCCATGTTGTGCCAATAGCTGTATGCTTTTACACTTAAATGGGTGAAATTGTCAACTCTGTCGTTCTGGTATATGGCTGATCAGTGGGGTGGGTCATGAATTGAACAATGTGGATTAATGATTCTGTTGGCTGAATATCTGCCCCTTATGAATTCCTTTTCTTCTTCTTTTATCTTGCATATGGTTGGTAACTGTTTGCGTTCTCTCTTTTTATTTTAAATGTTTTGTAGGTCCAAATCCTAACCTCCAGAATAATTTGAGGGAAAGGGCCCAGCCCTCATATCCACCGAGCCAGGGGATGACTCCTACCGGAGAAGGTGCTAGCAAGAGCAGGAAACCAATGTCTGGTTTTGGAAGCAATATCCGTACGCTTAGAGAGACTGAAGACGACGACAGTCAATTTAAAGGCAAAAATGCCTTCTGGAATGGTAACTCTACTCAGTATGGCGGTGATGGTGACAGCAGATGAGAAGCATGGTAATGGTTGGAATCAGTGCCTCAGGTTCACTTTGTTAATTTAACCTATGCTAGACGAGCGATATATCCAAGAGCAGCTTTTAAAGTATATGATTTATACTTGATGACTATGGTATATGATTTGTATATAGTATAGATATATGATTTATCGTGTGGATCCAAGCAATTGATTGTAGATGACCATTGCTTAATCTTGACCTTGGTTGATCTGAATTAGTTTCGGAAAATTTTGTGGCAGTACTTCAATAATGTGCGTATAATTTATTCACTTAAAAAGAACTGTTTGTCAATTGAAATTTACAGCCATGCCATATTTTTAGATTACCCTTGTTATGAAAAGTAATGCATGCTTTCAAGGTAGGGAATCTCCTAATGGTTCATTACGGATTCTCAATGTACGAATCGTTATCCATTAGATGAAACCATTGGATATGATTGAATCTAGAAACGCAACCCTAAAACGATGCAGAAGATAATGAAAAAACAAAAACAAGCAATGCACACAGATCTACGAGGTTCGGTAAGGAGATGAGATATTGCTTCACTGTCAGTGGAGAATAGGGTTACAACATTCATCTCACACTTTTCAGTGTTGATTGCATTATGGATAAATAAACCTTCGTTACAAATATATAGCAAAAAACCTTAATCCGAAAAGTACACAATTGCTTTCAAATAAAAAATTCGAACGAGACTGCGCCCCCTACACCCTCTGCTATGTAGGGGGGCTTCCTGCCCCCTGGCAACCCCCACGGCCCGCTAATCGACTAGCGGGACCATCGTCCTACCTGTCAAGGCACTGCACTAGTACTCTTTGGGTACTGTGATGGAATACAAGATATCGTACACCAACATTGGATGCGAAGGAGAAACTGTCAGTTTCCTCCGCTAATTATCAAGAGAGTTCCTTTGTCTTCAAAAAGTTCATTGCTGGTTATCCTGATGGTATTGCACATAGAATTCTTCTGTCCCCCCTTCACTACTCCCTCCCCATTTGTCCTTTGAAGTCGACATTAAAAACCCAGATTGGAGAGGGTAAATCCAGAGATGAACCCATTATTTTCTTTGCATACCTAGATTGAATTAAATCAATAATTTGTAATTTTGATCTGAATCAGTCTAGGATCCGAGTTAATGGATTTGATTTTCTATTTTTTATTTATTATTTTTTTTTTTTGGAATAAGAAATTTATTTAGGAAAGTAGCTGATAACATCATCCTTACTTTTATCCTACATAGAGCTAGGATATGAGCAAATGTTCTGTTTCTTAATACAGACGTGATTATCGGAAAAGAGAGATTGTATAAATTTCGCATGGCCACTGTCCATCCAGTATTCTATTCCTTCGATACCCATAGGTAGTGCTTTGATGCTTCAGCTTCTGAAAGGAAAAGATGGCAATCAGTTTCCCTTCCTTGGTGACACAAATGAAATGTATCATCAATGTTTAGGAGAGGTTTTGAGCTTGGAGAGAAGGGATTCCACCCCTACTGATTTTCCAGAGGAAGTGGTTGAATTTGGGATGAGATTTCGAGTTTCCATAAGGTTTTCCAGAATCTGATTTCATCTGGTATAGTGGGTTGGTTTGCACTTTTGGTGATGGACATAGTTGCGGCTATCGTGGTTAGAATTCCCGTCTTTAAAACTGGAGAGACGGGAAGTCATCGAATGGACAAGTACTAAGGGGAATTGAAAGGATTTTGGAAGCAATTTCCAAAGGAAAGATGGAGAGAATAAGGCTTGAGTTACATGATCTACCAATGATCAGGTCCTCAATCTTATTTGTGAAATGGTGTGGAAGAAGATGGTTTGGGATGTGGAATTTTTCCATGCCCGGGATCCAAGGGTCCTTCCAGATGTCAATGATGGTTCCCTCACCAACCTTCCAGCAGATTAGGTTCTGAAATTCATTCGAGTATGGACTTGAAACTATTCCAGAACCAAGACACAGATCTCCAAGAGGCATTGGGATCAAGAATGGATTTGGATCCAACATATCTGGCATTGATGATTCTGAACCGGAGGCTATTAGGTTAGGTGACAAAACGCCAAGCTTGTTTGAGGAGGAGAGCTTTATTATAAACCAAGCTGTGTCGAATTCCTGCTTGGTTCTGGCACGTGCCTGACTCTCTGCGGGGAGAAAGCGAGCCTTTGGCTCTGCTTGTTCTGATGCCCTAGACCTCGCATTGTTTAGGAGAGGCAAATAGACTTTGACGAGATTAGGTTGAGTGATTTAGAATCAGGTTGTGTGCCTTCCCAATAGTTTGCATTAATGGAGTCGAGTTGTTTGCAAAAATTTTTTGGAAAGAAAAGAAGACATGAGGTATGAGGGAGTAGCACTGAGGACAGATTTGATTAAGACTGTCCTACTGGCTTGGGAGAGTAGTTTGCTCTTCCAAGAAGTGTGCCTTTTGTTAACTCTGGAGATGGTGAAGCTGTGTGTACTTCTAGATCTGATTGGAAAAAGGAGGGTCTCTAGGTAGGAGGATGATGAACCCATTTCATTCAACCCAAGCAAATTGATGATGGCACATTTAATTAATATCCCACTTTTGTAGTGGTTGATTTGTTGTTCTGAGAGATCCTCAAAGAGATCAAGAATAGATTTAAGGAAACATGCATCCTCAATTGTGGCATGATAGCATATGAGTGTCATCAACAAAGAGGAGATAGGTGATTTCAGGGACATTCCTAGCAATTTTGATTCCCATACAAAGATTGAGATCCTTATAGACATTGAGGAGACGTGAGACATTCCATGGCAGTTCTAAAGATGTAGGGCCTTGGTGGGCATCCTTGGCGAATTCCTCAAGAAGGCTCAAAGGAGAAAAAAATACTCCCTTCAAGTTTTATCGAGAAGGAGCAAGGAAAGAGGGTGCAGATCATGTCACACCAATGATCATCAAACCCAAGGAAGTCAAAGATGGGTCTGATGGATCCCCCCATTCCAGCTTATTGGAGGCTTTAGACATATCAATTCTAAGAGACAAAAACCCAGTTTCCCTTATCAAATTTTATTTTTTTCCCCCTTAGGAAGTGAAAAATCTCATAAGCAATGATAATGTTGTTTGAGATTTGCCTTCCTTTAACAAAAGTAGCTTGAAAGGGGGAAATAAAGAGATTAAGGAGGAGTTTTTCAGTCTGTTTGCAAAGATCTTTAAAATAATTTTATAAGAGACATTGCATAGACTAATTGGTCTCAATTCATCGACATCACAAGCTTCATCTAGATGATGGGTAGTGGTTCCAATGGAGAAATGAGTTCAAGTAAGGAAGATCATTGAAAGTAGCGAAGGTTCTATTATCAAAAACAGTTATGCTTGGTACAGGATTGGCAAAAATCGGCCTCCCAATGTTCTGAGAAAATGGTTATCGGTTTGGGTTTAAAGAGCCAAGATCCAAGCTAGTTTGCATTGGCATGTGGGTGCAACAATATCAATTGGTTTACTTCAAAAAAAGAAGATAATTTACTTGGACATCCCTTATACCATGGCCCGAATGCTTGACACTCCTAAAGTATAAATCTATTACTTTAAACCCCATGAAACCTGATGGTGTTAGCTATTGTTAGTGGTTGAATGAAAATACCATTTTACCTTTATGAGGTATTTAACTAAAACTTATGAAGTTAAAATGACCAACTTATCCTTTAAATGTATTAACCTTCACAATAGCAACTCAGCCTTTTCTCAATTGAATGGAGTCAGCTACATGGATCTATCAGAGAAAAAGATAAAAAAAAAAAAGAGGAAAAAGGGAAAGGAAGGAGAAAGAAAAGAAACAAGGTGATGCAACACTTGCGAGCTATCCCACCTAAACGCAGTTGGTAATATGGATCTTTGCCCTCCAAACAGCTTTGTTTGATGTCATACGAGGGTCAAGACCTAGCTTATGTATGTCTTTCTTTACCAACTCATCAATGATTATTTTAGGTCTATCCCTAGCTCTTTATTTCCTTCCCATTAGATTTGATCACTCCTCTTTACTGGAACAACCTAAGGCCTCATTTGAACATAGCCATACCATCTTAAATGTTATTATCGAAGCTTGTTCTAAATTGATGCCACTCCCAATTCAGCTCTTATGCTGTCATTCCTCACTATATCTCTCCTAGTTTTGCCGTACATCTATCTCAACATCCACATCTCTGCTACACTCAACTTATCTGTGTTATGCTTCTTGATTGTGCAATATTCCGCCCATACAACATAGCTGATCTTATGATAGTCCTATGGAACTTTCCCTTAAGCTTGAGAGGAATACGTCGATCACACAACACTTCAAATGCATCTCTCCACTTCATCCATCCTGCTTTAATTCTATGGTAGAAATCATCATCTATCTTATTATCTCTATTATTAGTTGACCCCAAATATTTAAAATAGTCGCTTTGCCTCCTCAAGTTTCATCACTTCAGTATCGATCCTTGAGCTACTGAAGTTTTACACTATATACTCCTTCGTTCTATTTATCTTAAAGGTATTAATTTTAAAAACCCAAAATCGATTAAAGTATTCATCCATCTTCCATATCAATTCCTTCACAATACCATATTAAAAATTAGGGCATCTTCAGCTCTAAGGTTTTACATAATAATTGAATCTACATATGGGAAAAATCAATGCTGAAAAATAGGTATATAATTGCCTTCAGTCAAATTAGTTCAAAACTTACGGGAAATTCAGTCTGGGATGATTGCTCCCCTCTCACAAGGAGAGATTCCATTACAACCAAAGAATCCATTGAATATGTAAACTAATCCCCGAACCATAGGTCCCATATTTTTATTTTTTTTTTGAAGTTGTTTTCCTCTGCTTTCTCGTGAAGACCCAACCCAACGATATGAACAAGAACATTGAAAATCAATATGTGCTTATGCTTCTTCATCTTAGACAAGATCTGTCCTCAATGGTTTCATGATATCCAAAAATTTTTTGTTTAAATGAGTAGGGGTGTAAGTTTGGCCCTGACGGCCCGAACCTCCCTGAGCCTGAACCCTATCTAACCCGGTTATGAGGGTCAACCAGGCCTAGGGTTGGGCTGGGCCTGGGTTGAGACCTAGGCCTAGATCGTACCTGTAATACCCTACTTCTTAAACCCGGTCTGATTACACGGTTGACCCGGTTTAACCATGCAGGACCCGAACCGGAGAGGATTAAGGCGGGTTCCTTATGGACCATGATGGCAAAGGTGACCTTAAACACAGGCTGGCCAGACAAGTCCTAGCCAGTGGCAGAGGAGACGGGTGTACCCAAGCCGTGTACATGCATGTACGGATAAAGCAGGTATGTAACCGTATCTTAAAGCTTATACGTATATTATACCTAATGCCGAGAGTGAGATTCGTATCGAGAGTCGAATTCCATCAAAATCCCACTTGTTGGCCAATTTTTTGCCCTCAGGTGGGCGGTCATAGGTGGGCGCATCCGCCCACCTGAGTGACCCACTCATGTGGTTACTTAGTTATTTTAGAAAGTATAAATAGCATTTATGGGTTTTCCATTTTCTCAGTTATGACACCCGGACGTTTGGTGAGAAGAGTAAAGAAGAGAGAGAAAAGAAGGGAAAGAAGAGGAAAAGAGAAGGAAGAGGAAGAAGAGATGGATTTCAGCCGTGTCGAGGTTTGATCTTCCCATTCCGACGTCGGAAGAGTGATCTCCAATACGAGATCTACGTTTAGAGGTGAGCAAAGGCTAGGTTCCTTAAACTTTCACTATACCCAAGTAAAACCCTTGATTTGGGTAGAGTTTCTTAAGGTCTTGTAAATCCCTCTTGAGATGATGAATCTAAGGTTTAATAGATGATCTATGTGTTGATTTTGAAGGATTTGAAGAAGTATTTACAAGGTTGGCAAAAGCATTGGTGAGTTGAAGTGATTTTGGGATTTTGAAGGAGTTCTTGAGCAAAGAAGGTAAGATGGCTCTCTATTCCTTAAATCTAACCTAGATCTAGGTTAGAACTATCTTATGAGACCTTGAATGTGTGGAGAATGGGTTGGGAAGAATCCAATTTGATTCCCCAAAGGTTGGGAAAGGTTTCAGGCAAAAATGGCATTTTCTCGCCAAGACCGGTGGGCCAAGACTGGTGGGCCAAATGGCCCGCCTGAGGGCACCCGCCTGAGAGGGCAAACCCTCGGGGCCAACCGACAGGCCCAATCGGTGGGCCGACCGGTGGGCCAACCTGCCCGTCGGTCTTCGCAAGACCCTTGGGCCAAATCAGCAGGTCGACCTGCCCACCGGTCATGACCGGTGACCGGTGGGTCTGACTGGTGGGTCATGACAGTTGGGCTGTCCGACCCACACGAGAGGCTCCTAACGTGATTTTTACGTCCGAATGGAACCAAAACGGATGTGCGACCTTCTTTTAGGATTCTAAACATGATTTTGTCATTGGATCGTGTTAATTTTGATCCCAAAATGGTGAAATGCTAACCCCATTCACTTATGTTAAGTTCACCAAAACGTATGCTTCTCGCACCGGATCTCACCCGTACCAAGCGTGAGTCCTTGTACACTACAGGTAAGTGGGGAGAGGACATTTGGCCTTATGTTAAGGCTTGTTTGGCATTTATTTAATTGTATATAGACTAGTCATGTCATCATGCGAATTATGTGTAACTTAGCCATCCTCATATTATTATGACTTGTGTGTTGTATTTATTTTCTTAATGTCAAATGATGATGTGAATATGTGATGACATCATTGTGCATAATGCATTAGTAGACTAGATGCCGTAGTCGACTTGAAAACGAGTGCGGTGTAGGATTATCATCTTCCCGTGCTACGACCCTTCCCAACAGGGGTTGAGGTGTTGGGTTACCATTGGGGGGGAAGCAGTGGTCGTAGTTGTCGGGTCACTGTGGCGGTTAGACATACGTCCAGCTGGTCAATAAAACAGTCGGCAACCCCAGTGGTATATTCAAGAGGGTCAATCATACTGCTTTTAAATTGCTGAAGTCAGCACCTTTATTTCTATCATTTACTTTATGTTGAGAGCCAGTGGTTGGCATGTTTTACTTTTTCGAGTACTCACGATGGGCCTTCTCCGACAGCCCTATGGGCGTATCGCGGGATGGAGTTCGCGGCTCGTACCCAGAGTATACGTGCATTGTGGTTGTAGTAGCACTAAACCAAGGACTTAGTAATGTTGTTTAGGTGGATATGATTAAAAATGAATTGCATAGCATATAGTGCATATGGTTGTGATTTATTGTGTGGACTGCTGTGTGGTCCTTCTTTTCACTTACTGAGCTAGTGAGCTCATCCCACGTGTGCACCTCTTTTAGATGATTTTGCAAGTCATCAACCTGAAGAGCACGGGTCGGGCCCCACAGTTGAATTCCCTGAGGAGGATTGGTGGGTCCCCGAGGAATTAGAGCACGGCACGGATTGCTCGTGCGAGGGTTGTGCTGCAGGACCGCAGCTTTGATACCGAGCTGAGCTCTTCTTCTGATACCAAGCTGAGCTCTACCTTTTGATACCAAGCTGAGCTCTACTTTTGATACCGAGCTGAGCTATACCCTTTGTGTTTTTGATGATCCCTTTTGTGTACTTGATACGTAAATTGTATTCTTTTGTGTAAATATCATGCATGCGGGCCCACATGTACTTAACTATGTATTACAATTTGGGTATCAAGTATAATGGGAATATTTACAGGTAAATTAAGCCTTCCGCTGAATTGATGAACACTTTCTTAGTTGTGTGTATGCTGTGGTGGGATACTGTATCAGATGATCCTGGCAGGTTTGGGTTAATCGGTGTTAACCCGGTCATCGGTCCGATTCTTTGTGAACGGGGTGTCAGAGCGTGATGCTCTATTCCACTCACAGTATACCATTGGACCCAATAGAATTTATAATAGGAAATGAGATTGGGTTAACGAAAATACTTTAAAGAGATAAAAGCCGAAGAAAGAAAGTAATAAAAATGGTTGCATTTAGATATTGCATTCATGGCATGCGTGAGAGAAAATAAAAGGTTAATTAATTGATGTCATAACCCATCGAGTACGAGTTTGATGAAATTTCGACAGCATAACGGCGCAAAACAAGATTTCCAAAAATTTTTACACAAATACCTGATAAACAACAGATATATATATATATATATATATCAATAATCATAATTAACAAAAGACACCACAACTAAACTACACAAGTATTCAAACATGCACATTCACCATAAACCACCATCAAAACACATCACCCCACAAATAAGTCCAGTTACCGAGAAAGTACAAAGAATGAGAAAAGAAAAAATATATATATCATATGATCAACAAAATGAAACAGGTGAGAAGCTAGTGTGGACGAGCTAAGTCCTCACTGATCATCGTCATCGTCATCGTCTAATACTGCTACTCCGTTCACCTGAGGTCTGGAGTTAACGTTGAGTCGATGGTCGTAGTAGTAAAACCTCGAGTTCACCAGCTGTATATCCCTCCGAAGTCGGCCAAATTTTGCTAAGATGGCATTGGCCATTGTATCCAAGTCCTGGCCCAGTCTGAGAAAGGAATTTCTCCAAAGTAGCCTGCCTCTCCAGGATACGTTCCTTCCTAGATACACTCTCATCCAGTCTTCTCAACAGCTGATATTGCCCGTCCTTCAAAGACCTCATAGTAGTCATCAGGCCCTCAAAATCATATGCACCACTCTCAGGTGGTGGGGCTCTATGGTGTGGGCCTGCAGCTCTAGTGAAGCCAGGATCAGCACCTCTCGACTCCTGAGGCACCTCCTCAGGGATGTCCTCGTCCACAAAATCATCCTCCCCACCCTGAGGAACATAGTCCTCATCCTCCTCACTAGACTCCTCCTCCATAGGAACATCCTCCCTAGGGGCAGCCCTCCTATCCCTACCTCTCTGAGCTCCTGCTCTCTGAGGTACATCCATAAGAGTGTGGAGGCCCGTCCTCAATAGATTTCCCCTGTCAAACTTGTCCGCTGGAGTCTTCCCCTCCTCACCACTCAAGTCCACTCCGAAGAACTCAAAGATCCTAGTGAGGATCTTGCCATAGGAAACCCTCCATCCTCAGGGTGATAAGTATGGTGCTCCATGGTCTTGAGGTTGACGTAAGGCAAGCACAAGTGCTCATCACCCCCCTCTAAAGCCTTATAGATGCAGAAGGCTAAGAAGGCTACCATGAAGCCCACCTGGTTCCGGTGACCTCTTCTGGGGAGCAAGTTGAACTGGACCAAATGGGCAAACACACAAGCCTCTGGGTAAAATGATGTCTCGGAATCCGGATGCTCACTGCTGCCACAGATGGTCTCATAGATGTGGTCCGGCGTCTCCAAACTCATAAACGGGCCCATGGGCTTACTCCTGGAAGGACTGTAGAAACGGTGCCCAGCTAAAGAGATACCCAAAATACTAGCCAGGGTGTCCACGGTTAGCTGAATGTCCACCCCCTTCACCATACTAATTATCACATACTCTCCATACTGGTAGGAAACCTCTAGGTTGCAGTAGAATCTACAAACCAACTGCTCGTAGCACGGACGATCTATATGGAGGATAGACTGCAACCCAGTGCTGTGAACCTCTCCTGAAGCTGAATCTTGTGGAAGTCGTCAACTACCATAGTCTTCTCCATCATTACAGACCTCTTCAGGAAGGCCTGCCAGTTGGTTGCTGCCTCTGAACAGCGGAAGAGTTCCTCATCGTGGTCGGAAGGATCAAAATGGGCAGGTCTGGGTCGCCTTGTGTGAGGGACTGGAGAACTAGTCCCTGCACTCTTCTGTTTAGAAGCGGTGGTCTTACGCCGAGTGCCAGAGGATGCGGGTTCTTTGCCTTTGCGAGAAGACATCCTGGCAAAAAAAGAGGAAAGAAGGGTGAGTAAGGAAAAAAAGAGTAACAAAGGGAATAATATAGATGGGTGAGCAGTAAGAGGAAGCCCCAAAACCCAATTCTCACAAAACAAAAAATGTGACAAGCGAAGAATGATAGGGAGTCTATGGATGAAATGCATGGTAAGTGACAAGACAGAAGTTATGGCAAAATAGAAAAGTGACAAGAGGCATATAAAGCATGACAACTAAGGAAGGGAAAAAAAAAACCCCAATTCTCAAGGTGCAAGTCCAATCTAAGAAAAAGTTCAAAAGACTCACAATAGAGGAAAGCTTGAAGCTACAGGTCTAAGATTGAAATGCCATCATAGTGCAATCAAGAATATGCAAAAACATATGCTAATATGCTATTGAGGTCCACAAATACGAAAGGATGTAAAGAGAATCAAGGAAACCCAACACAAAAGATGGATTCTCATGAGAAGAAATGGGATTTCAAACATAAGGGACTTTCTATGATCTCTACAGCATGTTAAGTACAAATCAAACATAAGGCATTGCATTTGAGTTATTAATTGGGAAGAAAAGAGCAGAAATTGAAGAAATTCCCAAATTTGAGAAAACTAGGGCACGGTTGGGGTTTTCTCTCAAAAAGTGAGAAGTAAATCCTAAAACTAGAAACAAATCACAGAGAGAACATCACATTCACATGAAATCACTGTTCTATGGAAGAAAACACGGAAAGGAATTGAGATTGAAGACTACTCATGAGTTCTACCCCCAAAATGCAAGTTTTGAGAAGAAAATGAGGAAGAAACTTACTTGTAAGTAGAGGGGTTGAAATCTTCCCAAACCGCCGGATCGTTGAGTGAGATCGCGAGTGGAAGCGTAACGAAGCTCTCCAAAATCACCTGAGAAAGAGAGAGTGAGAGAGAGAGAAAGATGGGAGAAACAAGAGGAACAGGGGCTTAAAAGCCCTGTTCATTTTTCCCTCTCGGGCAGGACCGGTGGGCCTATCGACGGGCCAACCAGCCCACCGGTTGAAGATTTGGACCGACGGGCTGATCGGTGGCCCAACCAGCCCGCCGGTTGAGAGAAAACTTGAAAAAAAAGGATTATTATTATTATTATTATTATATGTTATGGTCAAGTGAGACCATTGTCATACTTGCTAAAGCACTAGCCCTGTATTTTTGGAATTAAGTTATGGCTAGTTGCAAACTATCATACACTATAATACCCTACGTGTTGGCTTATAATTATGTGCCGATATCAATTCTATGGTGTTTAACCAATGTGGTGTATGATATGTTCTAGGTACAGGGATACGATGGTATGTACTAGATCCGGTAGCAATGCATGAGGTACCTCGCGTGGTCCTCGTCCGGTCGGTCGACCACCAAATCCTAGAAGGTCCCGCTCTGTCGGGCAAACCTCACTTCCACAACCTCCAGAGACCCTTGGTCAGGGTGAGGCACAAGAGGACCCACCTATGACTGCACTTCCGAACCCTCCACCGGTTATTACTCCGGGGGATGTTGCTACCATAATTCAGCAGTCACAACAGGCTTTCCAGCAACAAATGCTTCAGTAACAGCAAACATTTATGACTGCTATGCAGCAACAATTGGACCTTTCGCAAACAGGTCAACCTCCACGGATACTTACTCCACAGGACCCACCTGTAGGGTCTGGTACGGGGCCACAAGTGGGAGGTACACCTCCAATTCCGCCATTCAGTATTCCTCCGTATGTGGTGCCCCCTCTATACCCTTACTATCCAGCTTATGCTCCCAATTACCCACCGACGAATAATACGTCAAAGGTAGTGGAGTCATTCAAGAGAAACTTGCCACCTGTATTCTCTAAGGTGGGGAGTGATCCTCTGGAGCCGGACCAGTGGATCCAGGAGCTGGAGAAAATATTTGAGGTGATTGAGTGCACAGATGCACGAAAACTCATTTGTGCGGGGTTGCAACTCAAGAAGGAGGCCAACTCTTGGTGGCAAGCCTCTAAGCCCATATTGTTGGTTGCCCATCCGGGACCCACCTGGGAACAATTCAAGGAGTTGTTCTTGGACAATCATTACCCACGCAGCTTCAGAGACCGCAAGGAGACGGAATTTATGGCCTTAAGGAGGTAAGACTATCCTTGAGTACCAACAATAGTTTGAGAGCTTGTTCCATTTTGCCCCTAGGTATATGAGGACAGCTGAAGAGAAGGCTGCAAGATTTCTGAAGAGCCTAAAGGCATCCATTGGGTCTGTAGTTGAGGTCTTAGATTTGACCGACTATGGCCAGATTGTGCAGAAGGCCAAGACCATGGAGGATAAGCAGAAGGGAGAACAGTCCCTCACACCTAGACTGTGGAAGAGAACAAATCCATTTCCGGATATGGGCAACTCCTCCAAGGCATACCGTGGGTCGTACAGTTCTGGGCCTACATATAGGCAACCTTATAGGCCATCTGGCTACCTTCCTCGACCGGCTGGTGGTTTGGGCTCTACATCCTTCCGCCCAAACACTAGTGCGGTAACTACAGTTCTAAGGCTGCCCCGACCTCCATCTTCAACGGGTCAAGTGCAGAGGAGCCCCACCCCAGTTTCGATGTCTCAGATCCGTTGCTTTTACTGCCATTCCTATGGGCACTATGCAAAAGACTGTCGGGTCAAACCAGCCTTGCCCTCCAGTCAGCCCTCTGCGTACCGACCTCCCTTAAATCGGGGGAACCAACCGCAGGGAAGTATGTATGCCCTATCAGCTGAGGAAGCTGAGGCCAGCACAGAAGTGGTAGCAGGTACATTTTAAATTTAAGAATTTCCTTATGTTAAATATTGATGACCTGCTGAAATTATGTGCATTGTTACACTAGGTGTCCTATCTATATCGGGCATACCAGCCTATGTTTTATTCGATTCAGGAGCTACACATTTATTCGTATCTAAGAGATTTGCTAAGAAAATTGGCATGCCACCCAGGACCCTAGATCATGGGATAATTGTTAGTATGCCTACTAGTAAAGTTACACAGTTGAAGGAGGTGTATGGGCCATGCCCAGTGGAGATCAGTCGGAAGAAATTGGAGGCACAACTCATTAAGTTCAATATATAGAATTTCGATGTTATACTGGGCATAGATTGGTTGTCGGCTCATCGAGCTAATGTGATGTGTGCTGGAAATCTGATTAGGGTGACAGATGGCGAAGGAAGAGAATTGGTATACCGAGGAGATAAAATGAAACGGGTGAGAAAGGTCCTCGTCTCCGCCCTTCAAGCGGTAAAATTGTTGGAGAGTGGATGTCAGGGCTACTTAGCATCGGTACTTGATGTTGATGCAAGGATTACACCTCTAGAAGAGGTAAAGGTGGTTAAAGAGTTTCCCGATGTCTTTCCAGATGATCTGATGCATTTACCGCCTGATAGAGAGTTGGAGTTTGCCATAGACTTGGTTCCTGGAGCAGCTCCAGTGTCTAAAGCTCCATACAGGATGGCACCAGCCGAATTGAAGGAGTTGCAGATGCAGTTGCAGAAATTATTGGAAAAGGGATTTAGTCGCCCAAGTGTTTCACCTTGGGGTGCCCCAGTATTGTTTGTGAAGAAGAAAGATGGCAGCTTGCGTATGTGCATTGATTACTGGGAATTGAATAAGCTAACCATTAAGAACCGGTACCCATTGCCACGCATTGATGATTTGTTTGACCAACTGCAGGGTGCAAGGGTATTTTCAAAGATAGACCTTAGATCAGGCTATTATCAGCTCAAGATAAAGAGCAGCGACATACCCAAGATAGCATTTAGGACTCGGTATGATCACTATGAGTTCCTAGTGTTATCTTTTGGGTTAACCAATGCACCGGCAGCCTTCATGGATTTAATGAATCGAGTATTTCACGATGTCCTCGATAAATGGGTAATTATTTTTATTGATGACATCTTGATCTACTCCAAGACAGAAGATGAGCACACTCAACATTTGAGAATGGTGTTACAGAGGTTGAGAGAACAACGATTATTTGCCAAATACAGCAAATGTAAATTTTGGCTTGAGCAAGTTGGATTCTTGGGGCACGTAGTGTCTAAGGCCGGAATCGAGGTGGATCCTGATAAGGTGAAAGCAGTAGTAGAGTGGGAAAGCCCTAAAAATGTCACTGAAATTGGAAGCTTCTTGGGTTTGGCTGGATATTATCAGTGCTTCATTGAAAATTTTGCTCGAATCTCAGCACCAATGACTAAATTAACCAAAAAGGGTGTGAAATTCGACTGGGTAGAGGAATGTGAGAAGAGTTTCCAGGAATTGAAGAAGAGGTTGGTGTCGGCCCCTCTGTTGACCATCCCTGAAGGCACAGGTGGAATGACAGTCTACACTGATGCTTCCAAAGTTAGGTTGGGTTGTGTTCTCATGCAATGCGGAAAGGTGATAGCGTATGCTTCCTGATAACTAAAGGAGTATGAGAAGAACTATCCCACTCATGACTTGGAACTAGCCATAATTATTTTTGCCCTTAAGATTTGGCGACATTACTTATATGAGGAGAAGTGCGAGATATATAGTGATCACAAAAGCCTTAAGTACTTTTTCACCCAGAAGGATTTGAACATGAGGCAGAGGAGATGGCTTGAGCTCATGAAGGATTATGACTGCGACATTCAATATCATCCCGACAAGGCTAATGTAGTGGTAGATGCGTTGAGTCGGAAGGCACAGACTGTATCACTCTCATACTTAGCAGTCAGCCCACCACTTGTATAGGAGGCGACACTAATGGATGAAGCTCTCTTATATGAAGGAGCAACCTTAGAGTTTGAACGTCAACCAGAAAACCTTAAATGGTTGACTGTATCCTTGGCGGCTCTACAGGTGCATCTGACTATTAGGCAAGAGGTAATAATGAAACAACCTTTGGATCCTGAATTACAGCGGATCAGAGTTAAGGTTCAAGATCAAACAATGAACGACGCAGATTTTGTTTTAGCCAGTGATGGGGCATTGATGTTTCGAGGCAGATTGTATGTACCCGATGATTTAGATATACAAGATAAGATAGTGTGAGAAGCACATAGCTCCGAGTACTCACTCCACCCAGGAAGTGTAAAGATGTATAAAGACCTCAAACAAAATTACTGGTGGTCAAGCATAAAAGTCACAATAGCTCTATATGTAGCGACTTGTCTTACATGCCAGAAAGTAAAAGCTGAGAGGCATCGACCTTATGGTACTCTTCAACCACTCCCAGTACCAGAATGGAAATGGGATAGGATTACAATGGACTTCATCACCGGACTACCGTGTACACCTAAGGGGATGGACGCGATATGGGTGATCGTTGATTGGCTTACTAAGACTGCTCATTTCATTCCCATCAAGTCCAAGTTCTCTATGGCCAAATTAGCACAACTTTACATGGATAACATAGTGCGCTTGCATGGAGTGCCAGTGAGCATTGTATCAGATAGGGACCCAAGGTTCACTTTCAGATTTTGGAAAAGCTTCCAGTGTGCCTTGGGATCACAATTGAATTTGAGTACTGCTTTCCACCCACAGACTGATGGTCAGTCAGAGCGAACCATACAGATATTAGAAGACATGCTCAGGGCATGTGCAATAGAAATGTGTGGTAGGTGGGAAGAATATATACCCCTCATGGAGTTTGCCTATAACAACAGTTACCAAGCTACAATTGGGATGGCTCCGTATGAGGCATTATATGGCAGGAAATGCAGAACTCTTCTGTATTGGGATGAGGTAGGTGAACGCCGAATTTTAGGACCTGAAATGATACAGATGACTTGTGACAAGGTTAATGTTATTCGAGAATGGATTAAAGCAGCTCAGTCTCGTCAAAAGAGCTATGCAGACACCGGCAGAAAAGACATTGAATTTCAGCCAGGAGAAAAGGTGTTTCTCAAGATCTCTCCTACTAAGGGGTTGCAAAGATTTCACAGAAAGGGGAAGTTGAGCCCAAGATACATTGGCCCATTTGAGATCTTAGCTCGGGTTGGCTCAGTGGCCTACATGCTTGCTCTGCCACCTTCACTCGGGGATGTTCATAACGTGTTTCATGTATCCATGCTGAAGCGATACGTGCATGATCCATCTCATGTATTGCCCGTGGAACCAGAATATCTAGAAGCTGATATGACCTATATAGAGCAGCCAACTGAAATTTTGGACCGAAAGGTGAAAACCCTTCGCAACCGCTCCATTTCCTACGTAAAGGTGCGATAGGCTAATCATTCACTTGAAGAAGCATCTTGGGAGAAAGAGGATGAAATCCAAGCCAAGTACCCTCCTCTTTTTGAACAACCAGGTACGCCAATTTCGAGGATGAAATTTTCAGAAGGGGGGGGGTAAATGTAATACCCTACTTCTTAAACCAGGTATGATTACACGGTTGACCCGGTTTAACCATGCAGGACCCGAACCGGAGAGGATTAAGGCGGGTTCCTTATGGACCATGATGGCAAGGGTGACGTTAAACACAAGCTAGCCAAACAAGTCCCAGCCATTGCCAGAGGAGACGGGTGTACCCAAGCCGTGTACATGCACATATCATAAGGCCATGTACAGATAAAGCAGGTATGTAGCCGTATCTTAAAGCTTATACGTATATTATACCTTATGCCGAGAGTCGAATTCCATCAAAATCCCACTTGTTAGCCAATTTTTGGCCCTCAGGTGGGCGGTCACAGGTGGGTGCATCCGCCCACCTGAGTGACCCACCCATGTGGTTACTTAATTATTTTAGAAAGTATAAATAGCATTTATGGGTTTTCCATTTTCTCATTTATGACACCCGGACGTTTGGTGAGAAAAGTAAAGAGGAGAGAGAAAAGAAGGGAAAGAAGAGGAAAAGAGAAGTAAGAGGAAGAAGAGATGGATTTCAACGGCGCCGAGGTTTGATCTTCCCATTCCGACGCCGAAAGAGTGATCTCCAATACGAGATCTACGTTTAGAGGTGAGCAAAGGCTAGGTTCCTTAAACTTTCACCATACCCAAGTAAAACCCTTGATTTGGGTAGAGTTTCTTGAGGTCTTATAAATCCCCCTTGAGATGATGAATCTAAGGTTTAATAGATGATCTATATGTTGATTTTGAAGGATTTGAAGAAGTGTTTACAAGGTTGGCAAAAACATTGGTGAGTTGAAGTGATTTTGGGGTTTTGAAGGAGTTCTTGAGCAAAGAAGGTAAGACGGCTCTCCATTCCTTAAATCTAACCTAGATCTAGGTTAGAACTATCTTATGAGACCTTGAATGTGTGGAGAATGGGTTGGGAAGAGCCCCATTTGATTCCCCAAAGGTTGGGGAAGGTTTCAGGCAAAAATGGCATTTTCCCGCCAAGACCGGTGGGCCAAATGGCCCGCCTGAGGGCACCCGCCTGAGAGGGTAGACCCTCGGGGCCAATCGACAGGCCAACCGGTGGGCCGACCAACGGGCCAACCTGCCCGCCGATCTTAGTAGGACCCTCAGGCCCAACCGGCGGGCCGACCTGCCCATCGGTCATGACCATTGGGTCTGACTGGTGGGTCATAACAGGTGGGCTATCCGACCTACCCGAGAGGCTCCCAACGTGATTTTTACGTCTGAATGGAACCAAAACGGACGTGCGACCTTCTTTTAGGATTCTAAACATGATTTTATCATTGGATCGTGTTAATTTTGATCCCAAAATGGTGAAATGCTAACCCCATTCACTTATGTTAGGTTCACCAAAACGTACGCTTCTCGCACCGGATCTCACCCGTACCGAGCATGAGTCCTTGTACACTATAGGTAAGTGGGGAGAGGACGTTTGGCCTTATGTTAAGGCTTATTTGGCATTCATTTAATTGTATCTAGACTAGTCATGTCATCATGCGAATTATGTGTAACTTAGCCATCCTCATATTATTATGACTTGTGTGTTGTGTTTATTTTTCTTAATGTCAAATGATGATGTGAATATGTGATGACATCATTGTGCATAATGCATTAGTAGACTAGATGCCATAGTTGGCTTGGAAACTAGTACATTGGTGGCCCGTGGAATGGGACGCGGAGGCACTATGCAATCATACTATGTTATATAGGAGCATGCGGTGTAGGATTATCATCTTCCCGTGCTACGACCCTTCCCAATAGGGGTTGAGGTGTTGGGTTACCATTTGGGGGGAAGCAGTGGTCGCGGTTGTCAGGTCACTGTGGCGGTTAGACATACGCCCGGTTGGTCAATAGGACAGTCGGCAACCCCGGTGGTATATTCAAGAGGGCCAATCGTACTGCTTTTAAATTACTGGAGTCAACACCTTTATTTCTATCATTTACTTTATGTTGAGAGCCAGTGGTCGGCATGTTTTACTTTTTCGAGTATTCACGGTGGGCCTTCTCCAACAGCCCTATGGGCATATCATGGGATGGAGTTCGCGGCTCGTACCCGGAGTATACGTGCACTACGGTTAGCACTAAACCAAGGAATTAGTAATGTTGTTTAGGTGGATGTGATTAAAAATGAATTGTATAGCACATAGTGCATATGGTTGTGATTTGTTGTGTGGACTGCTGTGTGGTCCTTCTTTTCACTTACTGAGCTAGTGAGCTCATCCCACGTGTGCACCTCTTTTAGATGATTTTGCAGGTCATCAATCTAAAGATCACGGGTCGGGCCCCACAGTTGAATTCCCTGAAGAGGATTGGTGGGTCCCCGAGGAATTAGAGCACGGTACGGATTGCTCGTGCGAGGGCTGTGCTGCGGGAGCGTAGCTTTGATACCGAGCTGAGCTCTTCTTCTGATACCGAGCTGAGCTCTACCTTTTGATACTGAGCTGAACTCTACTTTTGATACCGAGCTGAGCTATACCCTTTGTGTTTTTGATGATCCCTTTTGTGTACTTGATATGTAAATTGTATTCTTTTGTGTAAATATCATGCCTACGAGCCCACATGTACTTAACTATGTATTACAATTTGGGTATCAAGTACAATGAGAATATTTACAGGTAAATTAAGCCTTCCGCTGAACTGATGAATACTTTCTTAGTTGTGTGTATACTGTGGTGGGATACTGTATCAGATGATCCTGGTAGGTTTGGGTTAACCGGTGTTAACTTGGTCACCGGTCCGATTCTGTGTGAACGGGGTGTGACAGTACCTGCCCAACCAGGCCCAATTGTAACTCTGATCTATTATTGTGTTTAGTAATAGTGTTCCTCTTCCCTTAGGCCCACATCATGTGTTACACAAGCTGTTGGTATGACTTCAATCGACATCATGTATTACACAAGCCATGTATTCTTACCTATTGAGCTAAGATGACCAAATGACCAAACTATTTCCCCCCTTTTGTTTACATAGACTATCTTTGTGTCTCTCGTCATGTATTGATATAACTTTAGATATAGTAGCAATCATAGAGAATTGAGCCAAAATTTGACTTATCCAATTTCTTGGATGATGTGGTGATGCTAAGCGATTAAAATGTCTATTTTATAACCAAATTAACAACTTTGTTTGCTGCAAATTTATAGATTAAGGGTGGACAAAGTCCGTCCATAGTCTTAAAATCTCCCTGCATCCCCTCCCCTAGGTAAGTATAAGCTTAGCATTTGTGACCCTTTGCAAGGAAAAAAAAAAATGCAAGACGACTCAAGGTCAACTTGAGCCAACCTGGTCCAACCCTATGCCTGATAGAGATGGACTTAATCGTGAACCCGACAGGGTTGGGTTGGGCTTTGGTTGAGTTTTGAGACCTAGGGTTACTTGAGGTTTTAAGAAACTTGGCCTAGCCCAGCCCTGTTTCACCCCTAATAGTATGGCTTTCAGGAGTTTCTCAAGCCACAATGTCATCACTAAAGGTGATCGACTAATGGACAGAGATTAGTTGTAAGAAATTTTCAAATGCAGGGTTGGTTCAAGTAATACATTCAAACTTTGAGGGTGTCAAGCATTCAGGCCGTGGTACAAGAGGTGTCTAAGTAGATTTCCCAAAAATAATAATAATAATAATAAAATTGTAGGTGATCCCCATGAACAATGCCATTATGAGTCAGAATAAGCTTTTATTTTGTTGGTCCACCATTTTAATTATAACTTTACCAAAAAAAACAATGTGAATTACAAATTGGAATCGTTTACTAAAATCAAATGGAGCCATGTAAAATAAAACCAATAAATTATTTATTTATCGGTTTAATTGTTGTTTTACAAAATAAAACTCTTTATTGAACAGTGTGATTTCATTTTGAATCAGTTAAAACTCATTAACTGGTATGTTCTTGAACTGATTATGCATACTATACCAATTAAATCAATAGGCATGCATGTCCTTTTTTTGGTACCCTCTTTAGTATTTTATGGTAGATATACACTAAACTGTTTTCATTTCTTTAGTCATAATTTGGGCCTAGATGTCATGATTCCAGCCCAATAGCATCGGATTGTTGGACTAATAGGTAACCCAAGAGAGTTGGTAACCAAGAGAGTTGAATTAGGTGATGTGACCCATCCGTAGGTTGCCCAGATGATTAAAGCAAATTGGGGATTGTGTGGATAAACACACGGTCTCAGGTTCGATTCCCCATTTGTGTATCTGAGTTTTTAAGTGGAGACCGTGGCAGTGGATTACTTTAATCAAAATCAAAAGCAAAAAATCTATAGACACCTTTGTCACCATTTAGAAGGTGTGCATAGTTGTGGTTGTGGTCTTGGCCCTTTGGAGTTCAGTTTCTTTGGTGCTTCTTGATTCGGTTTGAAACATTCATTTGTTTACTCTCATATTGGTCATATCTCACTCAAAATCGACTTTGAGTGGTGTTTATTTCTAATTAATCTAAAGAGGTTCTAGGAAAGTCTCAATCTATCAAAAAAGGGTATTGCCCATGTTTAGAAAATCAAGTTTTTTAAGGCTAATTGTAGTACTTTGTGAGCCCCCTGCCCCTCATGGAGTGCTTTCTTTTGTTCTTCTCAATTGTGAGTATTCTTCAAAGGTTGTGCCATTTACATCTATTGTTTCTTGATTTTTATAATACCTAGGTAATTACAAACATAAAATCCTATGTTCTACATAGGTATAGTTATGTAGTTTTGGGTATACTACCACCGTTTCGGTAGAAATGACGGTGGTATGCTTCCTCCTTTGGTAGGTTCCATCCACGATCATGCTATGGTTTCTATAGTCGATAAAAAAAAATTGCAACTTTTTCTTTTTGATCTTTTGGTATAACTTCCTCTCTTTTTTTTTTTTTGGGGGGGGGGGGGTAGAAGAATAACACTTCTTTCAATGAAAGGAAAAATTTTCATTTCACATAATTACTTTGAGAAATTTATGCAAATTAACGATATATTTGAGAAGACACAATAATAGGTTGTGATTATTATAGTTACAAAGGTTTGTTACTTTTCAAATGTCACAAGATATCTACTCTGTCATATTGAGAGATGGTATATGTCAATTCCAGTTTGTTACTTTTCAAATGTCACAAGATAATCTACTCTGCCATATTGAGAGATGGTATTTGTCATTTCGAGTCTCTGACCATATTGAGAGATGGTACATGTACAATTTTGAGTCTAATTCAATTAAATTTCAAACCACTTTGGTTGATTTCTCTTTTGGGGGAAATCAACCCCAAGAGAAATCATGAAGATAATTTCATGGAATTGTCAGGGATTGGGGAAGACCCTGACAGTTCGTTCTCTGTAGCATCTTTCCCAAAATGTTCGTCCTGATCTAGTGTTTTTAATGGAGACAAGGTGCCAAGGCAAGAAGCTTGACCAGATTGGACGACGAATTTAGTTGAACTCACACTTCTCTGTTGACCCATTACATTCAAGTGGTGGTATTTCTTTATTTTGAGATAACAACATAGATGTTTCTATATTATATGCTGATCATCACATTATTGATGCCAAGGTAATCTCAAAACATAAACCCCCCTTTCTTTTTGACTTGTGTTTATGGTGATCCTATCAAATCTTGTAGACAACTTGTTTGGGATACAATTATCTCGTTTAGTGCTCAAAGACAGGATAATTGGGTTTGTCTGGGAGATTTCAACTCTTATTTGGCATGGTACGAGAAGCGCGGTGGAAATTTTACAAGGGCCCGAGATATTGCTCATTTCAGGGGCTTTTTGAATGCGTGCCAACTACTGGATATAGGGGCACATGGACCTGCTTTCACATGGAATAATCGTTGTAAGGGTGATGCCAATATTCGGGTCAAGCTGGATAGAGGTTCATCAAATGAAGCTTGGCGCAATATATTTGAAGATGCTGTAGTTACTGTTTGGTTTATAATCGGCTTGGATCACCTTCCCCTTGTGGTGGATACAGAGGGAAGCAAATTTTCAAGGAATTTCGAAAGGATATGGTTTTCTCATCTCGACTGCAAGAATATTGTAGCCAAAGCATGGTCAATTCCTTCTACTGGAACTACAGGAGCAGATCTTCTTCTCAAGACCAAGAATTATAGTGTGGTATTCTCCAAATGGAACAAAGAGATATTTGGGAATGTTCAACTGAAAATTAGGAAATACCTTCTTGAATTGGAATAATTGCAAGCTTTTCCTTCAATAGATTCCTAGAATAGAGAAACGGAGTTGGAGAGGCTGCTAGAGGTTGAATTTCAACGGGAAGAGCAAATATGGCAACAAAAATCGAGAGTCTTGTGGCTTAAAAGTGGTGACTAAAATACCCGTTTCTTCCATACTACCACACTTCTAAGGCGAAATCAGAACAGGATGGTCACAATCTGAAGGTGAAATATTTAAGGAGGTGATTAATTGATATCAAACAATTTTTAGCTTTGAAGGGGTGGATGAGGATGCTCTCCATGAAGTTTGTCAATCTATTTTCCCTGTTATGGATGACCACATGAATGAAATCCTTTGTAAAATGCCTGATTTGAAAGAGGTAAGGATAGCTCTTATGGCAATGTCTCCACTCAAATTGCCGGGTCCTGATGGGTTACCACCATCTTTCTTCCAAAAATTTTGGGATATAGTTCAAGTTGATATTTATAATTTTGTTGTGGATTTCTTTCTCACTGGCAGCCTCCCACCTCTATCCAATATTACCAACATTTGCCTAATCCCTAAGGTGGACCAACTAGAAAAGGTGATCAATACCATCCTATCAGCCTTTGTAATGTGGTGATTAAAATCATTACAAAGATCTTTGCGAATCGGCTGAAGAGCATTCTGCATGATCTCATTTCACCCACCCAATCTGCATTTACCCCTGGTCGTATGATAACATACTTTTAGCTTATGAGGCATTCCATTATATCTGAAAGAAGAAGAAGGGAAAGAAAAGCATCATGGCTCTCAAGCTTGATATGATGAAAGCCTATGATCGCTTGGAATGGCCATTTGTGGAGAGTGTGCTTCTTAGTTTGGGGTTCAGCACTAGGTGGGTGTCATTGGTTATGGTATATATAACTTCGGTTTCATATGGCCTACTCATTAATGGGCCAGTTCGTGGGACGATTACACCTACCAAGGGAATCAGACAGGGAGATCCCCTTTCTCCAGCTATATTTGTGCTTTGCTCTCAAGCCTTAAGCTCATATCTATGCAGGGCTGAATCTCAGGGTCTCATTTATGGCATAAAGGTGAGCAACCGCTCTATCCCTATTACTCACCTTCTCTTTTGCTGATGATAGCTTGCTTTTCTTCAAAGTTAATTTCCAGGAAATTTAGAATTTAACAGATTGCCTTCACATATATTGCAAGGCTAGCGGTCAACAGATTATAGTCATAAATCCACTCTCATGTTCAGTCCTAACACCCACCCTCGCTTCAAACGTTGGTTTTCACGCATTCTTAAGATGCCTTACACTGATGGACCAAGGAATTATCTAGGCCTCCCTAAAGAATTTGGAGCCTCTAAGGCAACACTTTTCCTAGAGATTAATGACAAAACCTTGGGGAGAATGCAAGGTTGGAAGCAGAAGATGCTCTCTCACCCTGGCTGTGAAGTTATGCTCAAATCTGTGGCACTATCAATGAGCACTTTTGTAGCATCTTATTTCAAGTTGCTAGCTTCACTTCATTCCAAACTTCGTAGTGCTGCCACTCATTTCTTTTGGGGCCAATCAGAGGAGAAGAACAAAATATGTTGGATTTCATGGAAACGGCTTTGCAGATTGAAGGCTCATGGGGGTTTAGGCTTCACAGATCCCGCCATTCAGAATAATGTTCTGTTAGGGAAACTTGCTTGAAGATTATGGCAATATCCTAATTCCTACTAGGCTACCATGATGAGGCAAATCTACTAGCGCAACACCGACTTCTTTAATGCTCAGTTGGGTTCCAATCCATTGTGGGCATGGCGTGGAATCATAGAAGGACGAAATGTGTTATTAGACGGACTGTTATGGATTGTGGGGGATGGAAGGAGCATTAGAGTGTTTGATGAAAAATGGATCCCATCTACTCCGAATTTCAAGTTAAAACATTGCTACCCTCTAACAAATTCGGATATGTTGGTTTCATAGTTAATTGACCATCCCAATAGAACTTGGAATATGAGAGCTTTGGAGAATTTGTTTCATCCAGATGATAGAATTGAAATCTTGAAGATCAATTTGAGCATTTTCCCTCAGCTGGATAGAAGAGTTTGGGGTGGAGCTAAAAGTGGGATCTACTCAGCAAAATTGGGTTACCATCTATTATGTAACTAGCTGGAGGACAAAGAAAGGGAAGCATCGGCATCGTCTTCGACCATCTCTTCTAGAGATATCCCAAAATCTGTTTGGTCCCATATATGGTCATGCCATTCTCTCCCTAAGATACGTAACTACCTATGGTGTGCATGTGCTGGGGGACTTGCAACTAGAGAAGGGTTAAGAAAGCGGAGAGCTCCTATTGATCCAGCTTGTCAGAGGTGTGGTGAGCAATCTGAAATGGTTGATCATGTTCTCTTGGATTGCCCTTTTGCAAGAGTAGTTTAGTTCGGGAGTTGACTCTCTTATTCTCCCCCTTCTCAGAATCCTACACTTCATCAGCTCATAGATTCATGGGGAGATATGAATGCCTCTTCTAAGCAACAGCGTAAGGATACTTCTGGCCTTGCATCCTTCATATGTTGGTCTCTTTGGATGGCTTGAAATGATATGTTATTTAATGGTAAGGATAGCACTCCGTTGGAAGTTATTCAACTGGCCGATTTCCACTTTCATGAGTTTAATGAGGCCCTTAGATCTACTCAACAAAACGATTCTAAAACTCCTCATCACAATGTCAGAATCGAAGAATGTTGGTTCCCTCCAAAGCATTGCTATGTTAAGCTGAACTCAGATGCATCTTTGACTAGTACGAAAGGTGGCCTCGGTTGTGTGATTCGTAACTGTGAAGGAAATCCCATGGTAGCGGTGTCCATTCCAACTTCCTTCTCCTCTGTGCTTCAAGGAGAAGCCTTGGCCCTTAGATCTGGTCTTCTTTATTGCATTGCAGAAGGTATCGATGACTTGGAGGTGGAATCGGACCATAAAGGGTTAGTTACTCCCCTTACCACTAGTGCTTCTCCCCCACCTTTTGATGTGTTGAATATTGTTCATGACATTAAGCACTTAGTCTCTTTCTTTAGGAATTGTTCATTCCACCATATCTCCAAGGAGATTAACAGCGTGGTTGACTCCTTGGCTCAGAAGACATTGTCTTGTGCATGTGAGACAACTTAGTTGGACTCTACTCCTTGGTTATCTGAAGGTCGTAATTTGGTTACCTTGTGCTTGACACGCTTGAATAAATAAGTCTATTTCCTATTAAAAAAAAAGGTTAAAAGGAGATCCACCCTATTTAAAGTTTAGGTGAGGTTGTCAATTTGATACATATATGGAATACTCGTATCAAAATTATATCGAACTATCGTACCAAATCAAAACGAAAGAGATTTAGTATAATTATGGTATGACAAAATGTATTTTTTGGTAATGAAAAAGGGTGCTCCGTGGTAGTGATCATAACCCCCAGGACAAACCCCTGTATGACAAGCAGATGGGTTGAGGGTATTTTCACCACTAGGCTACGAACCCCATTGATAAACGATATCAAATATCAAAACTATATTGGTTGACACCCTTATTGAATATCGAATTACCGATTACACATATGATATATCCCGTAAAAGGTAAAAAATAGCAAAAATATCAAATAGAAACCGAAACAAACAGTTTTCATTTCTGGCCTGCCATACCATTCCAAAACCGTATTGAATTACCGAGACCGTTCCGTTTTCTTTTCAAAACTGATCTCGCTCGCCCCCATTCTCTCCTCTGGTTACCAGTGATGGCGTCTCTGTGTGTAAAACCTGGAATCTCCACAATCACCACCAAAAGCTTCAACCCTATAAACCCTAATCGTTCTCTGTTCTTCTCCAAAACCTCAGCCCATCCTCCTCTGCAGTCCACACCTTTCCCGACCACCCTCAAATGTTCTCTCTCACGCCGTCCCGAATACATCCCCAATCGAATCTCAGACCCTCATTACGTTCGTATTTTCGACACTACTCTTCGCGATGGAGAGCAATCCCCGGGCGCCACTCTAACCAGGGAAGAGAAGCTCGACATTGCTCGCCAGCTCGCTAAGCTTGGTGTCGACATAATTGAAGCAGGTTTCCCTGCTTCCTCCAAAGAGGACCTTGAAGCTGTCAAGATGATCGCTAAAGAAGTTGGGAACACCATTGATGATGATGGTCATGTTCCTGTTATCTGTGGCCTTGCGAGGTGTAATCGCGACGACATTAATGCGGCTTGGGAAGCTGTTAAGTATGCAAAGGGGCCCAGGATTCATACGTTTATTGCGACTAGTGATATTCACTTGGAGCATAAGTTGAGGAAATCTAAGGAGGAGGTGATTCAGATAGCCAAGGAGATGGTTAGTTATGCCAGGAGTTTGGGATGTGAGGATGTTGAGTTCAGTCCAGAAGATGCTGGAAGGTAAATTTTATTTTTCTTGGTTGATTGTTATTGTTTTAGCTAAATGAGGAATCTTTTATATATTCTGGTGTATCACTATGTTGCTCTAGTTAATTCTGTTGGGTCTTGACCGATATGCTAAAAGATCCAGAGCATGGAACTTGTTAAATCAAGCTTTTTTTAACCTTCATTATACTAGGCTGACTCATTATAGCACCCATACCCTAGATTGAACTTGATCAAGCACATAACAGACCACTATGTTTCCGTAACCATAGTCCTTGGCGGCTCCCATCTAGGTAATTGTCACTCTGGCGATAAGTAGCCTTCTCCTAGCAGCTCCACTTAGCTCTAGGTAACCATTTTTTGATGGTTTTCACTCTACTCTAGGTAGCTCTCTCCTAGGTAGCCCTTTCCGTGTTTCAAACCCATGATGTGGTGGTAAGCTTATAGTTTTCATGGTGTCTAGGCGACCCAAGGCGTTGGAGGAGGTCTAGATGCCCAGGTGTTGCGTTGACAACTATGGGCTGGCTATGATACCAAATGTTAGGTACTTGATCCAGAGCTGATGGAATGTGTTAAATCAAGCAATTTAAGCAATCTTGTACAGGCTCGCCAAATCTAATGCCCATACACTAGTTGAGCCCCATCAGACACTAACAGTAAGGACAGCTAATGGAAGTTAATTAATCACTGTATTCAAATATTATCCATCATTGGAAGATCCAACAGGCATCCCTGGTGTTGATTGGGCTGAAAACTATAATAATCATTCCTCATGGTAAAATCTTGTCAAAGGAAATTAGTCCCCTCCATGGTTCTGACAAATCAAATCATGAGTTGATTTGATACATGTTACATCATTCTACTCAAATCAAGATGGTTCTGCAGGCCACTAAAAACGTTTCGATAATATAGAAACCAGAATTCCTAATCCAAATAGAACTAAGAAGATAGGTTCCTACTCGAACTAGGAAAGTCCAAACTCAACCACACCGGTAGTACAATAGCAGAAGGAAAGTCCGAATAGAATTTGAGTAAGGGAATTCCATAACAAAAACGTATTAGAAATCGCAGAAACTCCCAGAAAACAGATAAAGGAGAAATCTTACAATTAAAAGAATATTGACCGGAGCGGTCTGAAATTTGAACTGGGTGTCGTTGCTGAAGTATTGGTTCCTGACACTGCTGCCCATGCTTTCAGAAATCCTTAAAAAATTTTAACAGGCGCTGTTAGGCTTTATTTACTAAAGATAGAATTAGAATTTAAATGTTCATATATGTGAGTGTGTGCAATATTTGAAATTTGGAAATCTGTATATCCCCAAATATAGTAAACCTGGGGGTTGTTGAGGGCATTTGGGCCTGCCCCTTCAGCCTTAAGGTTGGGTGGGGTGGGGTGGGGTGGGTGGATGTGCTCTCCCCATCTTCCAACTCCTAGGGGGCTTCTCCGATATTGAAGGTGATCTCAGGGGGTAGAGGTGCAACAGTAAGGTTGCTCCATCGTGACTAAGTGGTTGTCAGTTTGAGTCAGGAAACAGCCTCTCTACAAAGCAGGGGTAAGGCTGCTTATATTATGACCCTGCCTAGACCCTGCCTAGACCCTGCAGTGGCGGAGTCTCGTGCGTTAGGTACGCCCTTTATCTTGGGGATTTTGAGAATGACAGTTCTCATCCTTCGGTTCAACAGCATGCCTGCTGATTGAATTGGCTTTTGAAAATATGAGGCATGCTTTAGGTTTGCTAGTTGTTTCGCAATGAAGATAATGAAGACCTCGATCCATCAGATGGAAGAGGAGACCTAGTGCCTTGCAGTGTCATCTCCATCAGGGTTGGTTCCAGCTGTACAAGGCTTTCAACTTTCCGATTCTGAAGGGTTCAAAATGCTGTGGACAAGCCTCTCATTTTGTTTGGACCTAATGAATCTGACCATAGTGCTCTGGTGCCGATGGTTGATGTTCAAGCTTTAGTACTGGAAAATATTAACATATAAAATGACCGTGTAAGACATCAATGGTTCCTGCTGATGAAGTGAGGGCTTTTCACCCCCATGAACTTGCTTTTTTTTCCGTTGAATAGGTAGTGTAAGATGCCATTGAGGTAGGTCATGTATTGAATAGTATGTTTCCCAAGGGGACAAGCATGTGTGTAGGTTTTTATTTTTCTTCAGATTTTGAAGTAAAGAATTGTAATCCTTTAAATACTTTGGACCAGAAGGCCACTTGTTGGTCAATCCTTGGAGGTTAGAAATGGTATGATTTGCAGTATTGTGACTATTTTGAGATCTTCTTTGTCCTTTGTTATGAGTTACTTCGAAGTCTTCCCTCACTCTATAAATACTAATCCCCCTCATATCCTTGTCTACCAAGCAGCACTTCAAAATTTCTGGTTTATTAAAAGTTTGCCAGTCCCCCTTGCAACCTTTGTTCTATTTACCAAAATTGTCATTTTCTTTCTGCTTTAGCTAATATGCATTTGGGTGGTCCATGAGCAAGGTTCTAAATCTTGGCTTTGAGGCTGTTTGCAACTCTGGCCGAAACTGAGATTTCACAGGCTTCGACCTAAACCAGGGTGAAACCTGGTATTTTTTGACCTTTTTTTTTTTTTGAGCCAACTCGAAACCTAGGCTGCACTTCTCCATTTTTCTGAAACTTCGGATCTTCTTCACAACTGGCCATTCTTGCTCTTCCAGTGTTGACCCAAAAGACGGTGTTGACAACAATGACAACTTCATAGCACTTTGCTAAGTGTTTTACATTTTGTACATTTCGTTGTTGTGTGTTCCTTTCCTTTTACTATTACTATTCTTATTTTATCTTTGCACGGATCCATGTAGCCGACTCCATTTGGTTGGGATAAGGCTGAGTTGTTGTTGTTGTCTGTCACCACCTTCTGCACTGGTTTTGTACATGAATAAATTCATTTGGTTATTGATAAAAAAAGAAACTGCTAACTAGGAATTTTGACCACCATTTACTACCTCTCCTCTTGATTTGTAAATTAGTGCTCCATGTTTGGCAGGTCTCAAAAGGAGTTCCTTTATCAGATTCTGGGGGAAGTCATTAAGGCTGGGGCAACAACCCTCAACATCCCTGATACAGTAGGAATCCTTTTGCCAGTTGAATTTGGGCAATTGATTGCTGATATCAAATCCAACACCCCTGGAATAGAAAATGTGGTCATTTCCACTCACTGCCAAAATGATCTTGGCCAAGCCAGTTCCAACACTGTAGCTGTATGATGTCACTTTTTCTGTAGTTATGGCATGCCATGCTGATACTAAGGTGTACTAATTTCTTACAAATCTAAATCCAGGGAGCATATGCAGGTGCAAGGCAATTGGAAGTAACTGTCAATGGCATTGGAGAAAGAGCAGGAAATGCTTCGTTGGAAGAGGTACCAGTGTATCTTTTCATACAATTGTTGCTCTGATTTAGTGCCCCAGTCCCATAATTACTGGCCTTTCTCCCATTTCATCTGTTCCAAATTGTGCATTTTTTTTTTACAAATCAAGTAATGTCTTTTTTCTTATAATTCTTGGTCTGATTTTCTTTTGCTACCAACTGGAAAAAAAATGGAGACAGAATCTTTTTTGTCTTACCTGTTAATCTGTTATCCCCTCGAACTATGTATTACATTCCAAGGCATGGTATGCCATGTGTAATTGGGAGGGGGGACTATGAATTTTTCTTTTGGCTACTAAAAATTAAAGAAAAATTATAAAAAAATCAAAATAAGGAGGTTTGACAAGCCTCCAAAAGAGGCAAAGCATTAAACTTTTTTACAAAGTAATGGAACCACATAACACAACGGACTCTACATGATAATGTCAAGCTGATTACAGATGTGTAATCAACCCCAGTAGAGAACAAAAATATACTCCAAACAATAGCTAAGAAATAGATTCAGATCCAACAAGAAAATGTAACTTAGAATAACTCCAAAAAAATTAGGTCAATAGAAGACAATTTGTGACTCACAACAACTGGCTAGATGGGGCTGTAATTAGGAACGAAGGTAAGTCCTAAGACGTCCAATAAAACCCCAAAGGATCTGCTGGAACTGATAGTGGATCCCTGAGATAGGACACTTCTTGAATTTAGGACACAATTAGGGCTGAAACAGGAGAAATTGAATAACTCCCAGTACAGACCTTGATTGGTCCTGAAATCCTGGTCGAGTGACCCTTTTGGGTGGCCTAACAAAACACCAAAATCTTACTTAAACTGATCAAGGGTTGGGAAGATCTGGTTGCTCGATCCCTGCCCAGAAAACCCTCCAAAACAAAGATCAGTACATCTGTTCTTGTGTCTTCAGGTCTTCAAACAGAAACTAGAAGTGATAGCTTATAGAACACAGCTCCAATAGATCTCAGAAAGCAGCTTTAATACTCAGAAAATAAAGGAAAACAGAAAAGAGAGAAGAGAGAACAAAGGGAGATCGATGGGATAGGTGTGGGTAGGATAGGGCCGATAGGCTGTCTCAGCCTTAGGCTCTCACCCGCAGCTATCTCGACTGTTGAACCAGTTTTTCTAAGACACAAACTTGCAAGCAAGAGCTCTCAGATTCATCAATCAATTATTTGGAAGCTTACAATCGATGGCCAATTTATAGTTGTGGCCTATGTCTCCAAATAGGAAAGCTACACAAAAAGTAATTACAGGAAAAAGGAAACTATGTCTTCCTTGGCCACGAAGAAACACAAAAAGGAAAACTTCTAGACAAATATCTTCCTAAACTGAAAATAAATACTTGGTCACTAAGAAGAACACATAAACAGGAAACAAAACAATCTTTTAGAATACTGTAGTCGATCCACACTCCTTGCTTGCTGGCTAAGTCTTAGAAAGAGACAAAATAGAGGTCAAAACAGAAATCGATAGGAAGAAGTTTTGTTCTTCTAGAAGCTATCCAGGTTGGCTTGATTGGCTTGAGCTGGCTGGACCAAATTTGAACCAGATTAGTGCTGGTTCTGGTTCTTCCTTGAGCGATTCTGTAGACCAGTGAATGATTGTACATCACATGATTCCTGCTTGGCCAACTCATTGACAGTCCTTAGACACCGTTGAAACGTGTAATCTGGCCTAAATAATGGAGCGAATAAGATGTGCAAATCTCTATCAAGACTGAACTTGAGAATTGGAACCTCCAAAAGTCAGAACATTACTCAATATTGAAATTGTCATGGCTGGCAGAATTGGACTCAGAATTCCCAAAGTACCCCTGCTGCACCTATGATAGGATATTTTGTAGCTCTCTCAGGCCATGAGAGATATGTACTTCAGCAGCCACCCAGCATATATGCTCTTCTAGTGGCTACCTTGATGAAGTCCTACTGGAGCAAATATGGGGTCCACCTTGAACTTGATCACTTTTTGTGTGATTCCTGCCTGTTACCTGGACACTTCATTTATCCCTGGAGCACCCATGTTAATATGGAGAACATGTATGTGTATGTAATATGTATGTCATGCACTCAAAAGTTGGTACTTGGACATTGCTGTAAAGACTCAAAAGTTGGCACCTGGACATAGCTGTGAAGAAGATTACCCCCTCCTGACACATACTCACCCCTTGACATAGTACACAGCTTACTGTTCTCATACTCATTTTTTGAACATGTCTCATGCCTTGATTTTCGATGCCAGTTATATCCATGGTTTTAGGTAGTATTGGTAGATTGATATCGGAATTGGATACGGGGATGGTATCGGTCTGTATCAGACAGATTTTCTGTCAAAGATACTGATACACTATGAGGTATTTTTTACAATTATACCTCTGTGTCCGTGCTGTGCACCGTTCTGGTATCAGTATTTGTTGGAATATGTGTCCACGATAGGGGAGAGTGCCCATCGTGACATGGTTATTTTAGTTACTTTCTAAGTTAGATTAAGTTGATTAATTTCCTTGTTAGACTAGATCTCTAGTTTCCTAAATTAAAGTTAGACTAGGATTGTCTTTCCTATTCCACCTATGATTGTACTTGGATCTGATTATTATAAATATATGAAGGAGGGAGACTTCCAGGATACTCATCGGCTGCTCCTCTCCCTTGCTGTCTCTCTTCTTCTTCCTCATCTCTTTTCTCTCAAGTTACTGGTTACAGATCTTTGGTTTTTTTTACATGCTATCAGAACCGTTTGCCAGTAGTTGCTGATTCTCTCATTGATTTGCCATTTTGAGAGCCGTTTTAGGTTTTTAGTTTGAAGAAGGAAACCCTAGTTCAAAAAAGAACAACTGAGGTTTTTGTTAGGATTTAAAATGTAACCACAAGCATACGGATCAGTGTAACTACGGGTCGAACACAAGGAGAGCAGCCACTTTATTTTTGGCTTCTTTTAATAATGCGAAAGTGAACCGATTAATGGTTGTGATCCAATTCTAACTACCGTCCTAAACATATGTATCTAAAATAACGTCCTAACCACTCGTCATCTAAGAATTTAAATAAGCAAGCCACGCAATTAAAATTAAATAAATATATAATTGAAATAAACAACCCACGCAATTAAAAAGCAATAAAGGAAAAAAAATGCTGAAATAAAAATAAAGAAAAGAAAGGGGATAAGCTAGAGAGAGGCTCACAAGTAGGTTTCTCTACTTAGCCCGAGGGATGCATCATCATATGAGCTTCCCTACTTGACTAGAGAGTCACTCTTATAAGGGTTACTCTACTTGGCTTTAGGGAACGGGAGGCAATTAAAATAAAAACAATAAAATGATGGTTCTATGGCTAGGAGGGGAAAGCCAACACATACACTAGCCATGAACCTTGGGGGAAAGGGAAAGCAATAATGTAACGACTGAAATTAAAATCCTAAATTAAGAAAGAAAGGGTAGTCAGAATAGGGAATGAGAGGGGGAAGAGAAGACTATTGAAGAACTACCTACTTGAATCAATGCTTGAACTTGAAAGCTTGGGTGATTTGAGATATTGCCAACCCTAAAAATCAGATCTGGAATGATCCAAATCTAAAATTTCTAGGCCTGGAGAAAACAAATCTTGAAAAAAAAAACTGAACTTGAAAAAGAGATGCTCCACGGCTTGTGATCTTGTCATCTAGATCTAAGCCTAGAACTATAACTTAAAAATTACAACTCAATTGCATAAATCATAAACATAAAAAGTTGAATAAAAATAAAAGAGTGCTTGCATTAATTGAAATAAAAAGCTATTACAAAAGTGATTAAAGCAAAAAAAAGAAGAACTAAAACTAGAGAGAGAGAGAGAGAGAGAGAGAGAGAGAGAGAGAGAGAGAGCAACTAAAAAAAACCCTAAAAGAAGAATGAAGTGTTTGCCCTCCTCTTACATGAGTTGTATTTATACGGAATAGAGAGGTAGGGTAACAAATTTCTCTTTCCTAAAGGGGAAAACCCACAATTGGTAGGTGAGATATTTTGAGACCAAATGTGCTAAGGTGGAGGAGAGAGAAGAGAGAAATAAACTTGGAGAAATTTCCTATAATTTTTTTCCTTTTTTTTTTATTTATTTTTCTCTTCTTTTTCTCCCTCTCTTCAAATCTTGCACACAACCCTTGTTGGCCCATTTTTTTTTTCTTTCCCTTGGAGGATTCTCCTTCTTGCTTTGTGTGATTTGGACAATCTTCTGGTGATGATGTGGAGGAGAGAGAAGATTTGTACAAGATTTATTTCTCCCTTTTTTTTTTTTTTCTCTTCTTGCGCAAGAAACCCCTCCCATGATTTTTCTTGCTTTTGGACAATCTTCTAATTTGATTTGGAAATCCCCTCCATGTCCTCAGTGCTTTAAGTGAGTGAAAAGCAGGAAATCTTCAACAAAATTCTCCAAAAAAAAGACAACCATGAGATTTGAACTTGAGACCTCCTAGTGAGCAAGAGAATTTTGCACACCATAGCTCACCAACTACACTAGGTAGTTGTTGTTGGAGAGGTATGACGCCCCGATAATGCTTAAGGCCTAAAATACAAAACATGCAAAAAGAGAGTAAAACCTTCGCTGCTTGCTGATGTCGCTGGACGAAGAACTATGGTGAATATTTAATTTCTATTGATGCTCAATTGTGGCCAACTTTACAGCTCCACTCAATTTGATTTATCTCCTTCTAGATCAACCCAATGGGTCTGAAACTTTAGGTGAAGGGTATACTCTTAGTGATGTGGCCATGTTGCCTCATCCTTGTCCTGAAGAATTAGTCAAAGATATTATAACTGGATGGAGAGAAAAAAATAAGGGTGGGTGATTCCATGATTGCAGAAGGAGTCATTGCTCTCTCCAACGGCTCTTGGTCTCTCTTGACTCCTATAATAATAGAGGTCTATGAGTTGGAAGTGGTACTTCATGGAAAAATTTTAAAAGCAATCGTTAGTGGAACTTTTTTTTTTTTTCTTTTTTTTGCTAGATCAAACAGTGTTATCAAAGCAGGTTAATCCTATCCTCTCCGTACTTCAGTGGAAAAGAGTGACAGTGAGAAGTGAGAAGAAACATCATCTTGTTTTTGGAAAGTCACGATCTACGTCAAACTCGATCGTGAGACCAAAAACTTTTATTGGGATTTCACATCTTTCTCTCCCCCCCGTCGGAATCACTGAGCTGCTACAACATTTGTTTCTTTTATGAACCACCGCTACAACTTCATATTTTTTTTATTTGCCAAAATCAAACAATGTAGCAGTTGGAGCTTCGAGTTTCTTCACAGTTCCCAGTTTGATCAGCTGCTACTGCAACTTCATCATATCTTTCCGATTAGGATACCTTTGGAAAATCCACTCGTAGTAATCTTGGTTCATCAATTTCAAAAGAGTCGGTGAACAGATTTGAGTTCCAGTGTTCTTGTTGACTCTAGGTTTTTTTTTTTTTCCCATGCTTCTTTGGTGCTGTAGTGTTACAACTTCAGCATTGTCACATATTGGATATATTGTGGGCATTGTTTTCAATAATCTTCCACAATAGTGCAAAGGGCTCCATGAAATTTTTGTTTTATCATTGATTGCTGTCCCACGACTGTGAGTTTGTGAGTGACAGTAAGTGTCTAATACTCAAAGCTTTTGTTTTATTCTTTTAACAATTACTAGAAGATTTCAGGACTGCATATTTTTTTTGGATTATAAACTTACATATCTAGAACTCTCTAAGGACATAGAATGATTTGATTATATATATTATTTTCTTAGCATAACTTGTTTATTACTTCACATACACCATCACGTGAAGTGCACATATCCAGTGTCACATCAGTTCATAATAGATGACACTATGGTTAAACCCACCTAATGCTGGTTTTTTTTATCAGTTAGGATTGCCTCAATACATAAAAGTTATACATCATCCATTGTTTAATACATATTCTGGTATTGTTGCCTGTAATTTTTTTTTTTATATTTTTTTATTTGACTTTACAACAGTAATATCTTAGTTTAATTTTGGGTTGATAATCATGAGTAACCTTATTGTTTATTAATTATATATTGCATGCTGAAACTGAACTGAAGTACATAGATTACTGATTATTCTTTTTTTTTTTTTTTTTGTTAACCAAGGTATCCGGGCCAGCTTACTCGCACCTCCTTTTTTTTTACTTGCTTCTATTGAATCATTTGATAAATAACGTTTCTTATGAGTTGTAATTTATTTTTCCTTTGCATTGAGCCAGTACATATTTTTGGTATATATGCTACATTACTTGCTTTGGATCGGACTTATTGACATATTTTAATATATAAAATTAAAACCATTGTGGCTCATTTGAAGCCATATGGAATCGGTTTTTGATGCGGAAAGAAGTGTTGGATTCATTTAATATATATGTGTGTGTGTGTGTGTGTGTGTGTGTGTGTGTCTGTGTGTGTGTGTGCGCGCGCGCGTGTGATTAACATAAAAAAATAAAAAGAAATTTATTTATTTATTTTTTCAGAACATCATCATGGCCAAAAAATATTTTGTCTCATGAAATCAACAACCTTGAGAGACTGAAAGGGTTGAACTATGAAGCATAAAAATCATGCATATATTGATATATGAGAGGATTAATTATGTTCTGAAAATGAAATTAGTGGTTGGGGATAAAAGCCATCCTTGCAGAAATTAAAGCGGCGGAAAAATGGCCAAAGATGACAAAAGAGCCCGAAGCATGATCATCTTGAAGATAGAAAACCATCTTATGAAGGTTTTTAACAACCACAAAATGAGGAAATCATTAGTGGATGCTATAAAGGCCAAGTATGATATGAAGACTGAAACCCGCCCTCAGCTTTTGGCCGATGTTGGATAAGTGTCAGATAACTACCAAATATCCACAATCATTAATAGTTTGCCCCCTTCTTGGGCAATGACACAAACTGCATTGAGATTCTTGAGGAACAATCTCACTTTTGACAAGCTTCCCCAATAGTTGCAATATTATCAAGAGTACACGATGAAAACAAATCTATGGGTGAATTGCATATAACCTAGTCCAACCCAACTCAACTAGAGCTTGAACAAGTGGAATCACTAGCACATTAGCACTGGTTCCGTCCCGGGTACCAATCAGCTCCGCCCTAACACTTGCCTAATAAATTCAAGGGGAAGGGTAAAATAAAGTTTAGGAATTTTCAAAAGGTTCCACCTGGAGCATCTTATGACTGTGGGAATTTCGGCCATTTTAGGGCTACCTGCCCTTAGAAAAAGAACAAAGGAAATCCTACACCTGCACTACCATTAAACACTTAGCGAAAAAAGTATATTGGCACATCTGAGTGCAATTTATTTGGGGGACAGTATGAGGGGTGGTGGATCGATCCAGGTGCGACATGTCATATTGCAAGGACTAAGCGAGTTCAACAAGAGATGAAACCTCTTGCACCTGGTGACACAAGATCTTTATGGGCAACAACTTGTAAAGTGAAGTTTGAGGTGTTACAGACTATGTGCTGTATCTTGGGAAGGCTTATTTCCATCAGAAGGATGTAATTTATGTTTCCGACATGCATCAGAATTTGGTTTTTGTACCGGCCCTTGTCAAAAAGGGTCTTGATTTGCACCTCACAGGCACTGAGTTCACCATTGAACGACATAGTTATTCTTTTGCTTCAGGACGGTTTGTCCCTGAGTAGGTTTTGTTTTTTACTTTCTACTATTGAAAATATTCTCAATGTAACCATTGATATTAATGAAAATGCGTCTAGTTCATTGAATTATATTGATTGTGCAAAACTTGTTGATTCATAAATATGGCACATGAGACTAGGACACCTTGGAATTAAGAAAATGCAACAAATAATTAAATTGGGGTTAATTCCTACATTGTCTAAAGTAAAATATGATGGATGCGAATATTATCTCTCTAGTAAGATGACTGGGAAACCTTTTCCAGTGGGAGGGAGAGCAAAGGAATTTATCCGAGTAGTACACTTTGAAATTTGTGGGCCATTCAATGTGAGTACCCATAGTGGTAAGACTATTTTATCATATTTACTGATGATTTATCCAAATATGGGTATATTTATTTACTATGAGGAAATCTGAGGCCTTTGAATGTTTCAGACACTATAGAACTGAAGTAAAAAATCAGTTGGAAAAGAATATTAAGGTTCTAACAATTGATCGAGGTAGAGTACAACTCTGCTCAGTTTGAAAATTTTTATGAGGAACATGGAATTATTAAACAAAAGACTGTCTTTCACACCACAACAGAATGGTGTGACTAAAAGACATAATAGAACGCTACTTAATCTAGTACGTTGCATATTATCACATTCCTTTCTCTCCAAGGAGTTCTGGGGGAGAAGCCATTCTCACAAAAAATTATATCTTGAACAGTTTCTCACTAAATTTGTTGAGACTACTCCTTATGAACTGTGGATATGTAGGAAACCAAAGTTAGAAAATCTAAGGAAATGGGGATCAATAGCACATGTACTAATACCTGAGCCATATAGAAAAAAGTTGGATTCTAGAACACGATTATATGCAAGTTTATAGGATATCCCAAAGGATAAAAAAGATATAGGTTCTATCACCCTTGAAAGGGGTAATTGAGAGTTGTGACTCGTAATTTCTAGAGAAACTAAAAAAGGAACCACATTAGAAAGATACAAAATCCTTGCATGCCATTGATGATGACTATGATGTTGACCCTCGAATGGAACCAAGAATTTTTTATCAAGGAATCCAAGTTCTTGAAGATCAAGTTGATCATCAGGAACAAGACTAAGAACCTAGGGTAAGGGGAGTCAAAGAACAAGAGCATCACCAACTTATTTAGCTAAGTACTACCTTTATCTAAGTAAGCCATCTTGTTATATAGTTGACATGGATGTGGAAGTAGTCGATCTTGTACCTATATCGAAGCGATAAAATCACGAGAATCAGATGAATGGTTGAATGCCATGCGAAGGAAATTGATTCTATCATAAAGAATCAAGTATGGAAACTTTGTGACCTACCCTAAGGTAGAAATGCCATAGGTTGCAAATGGGGACTTCAGAAAAAGTATGGAATAGATGGGCCTGTTGATAAATTCAAGGCCTGGTTAGTTGCAGAAGGACATACACAAAAGGGAGGAATAGATAACCAGGAAAATTATTCGTCGGTAGCAAAATTTGCCTCTATTAGATTGATCTTGGCACTTGTTACACATTTGGACTTAGAATTGTTCCAGATGGACGTAAAAACCGTCTTTCTCAATGGAAAATTGGTGGAAACCATATACATGCGGCAATTTGAAGGTTTTCAGGTAATGGGACAGGAAGATAAAAGTATGTAGACTTAAAAAGTCTTTGTACGCATTAAAATAGTCCTCACATCAGTAGTATCTAGTATTCCACAAAATAATTCTTAAGTTATGATTCGTGGCAACTAAATTAGGCAATTGTGTATATATTTTGAAGAGTGGGAGGAGTTTTACTATACTCTCATTGTATGTTGATGATGCATTGTTAGCTAGAAATGACTTGGATATGTTAAACAGAACCAAGTATGAACTTAGTAATAGGTTTGAAATGAAGGATATGAGGGAAGCATCCTATATCCTAGGAATTCAAATCCTTAGAGATAGAACAAAACGTACGTTGTTTTTGAATCAAGAAAATACTTGAACACTGTGTTGAAGAGATTCAGGATGCAGAATTGCAATTCATCAACTCCAATTGTATTAGGAAAGACTTTATTGAAAAGTCAATGTACTTATGAAGGGCAGGAAAAATTGAATGTACCTTATGCTTAGGTTGCAGTAGTTTGATGTATGCCATGTTGTGCACTCGACCGGATTTGGCCTATCCAGTCAGTTTGGTAAGTAGATACCAAGTAATCCTGGCCCTGCCCATTGAGAAGCAATGAAAGTGATTATGAAGTACGTCATAGGAACTAAACACTTGAAATTGTGTCTCCAAACAGAAAAGCTTGAGGTTATTGGATACTACGATGCTGATTTTGGTGGTGATAGAAATGATTGTAAATCCACCTCTGGTCATGTGTTTATATATGGAGGTGCGACAGTTTCTTGGGATAGCAAGAAACAAGGGTGTGTTGGTAGGCTTACACAAAAAAATGAGTAAATTGCTTGTAGTATGGCAAGTACTCATGTAGTCTGGATAAGACGGTTCTTAATGGACTTTGGGCTAGATCTTGTAAATGGACCAGTGGAAATATTCTATGATAATCAGGCCATAACAAGCTAGATACACAGTGGTGTAAATAGCTTGAAGGGAAAACATAGAGAAAACAGTACCACTATATTCGAGATATAGTAGAAAAAGATGAAATTAAAGTAACCTATATACCTATAAGAGATATGGTAGCCGATCCCCTCATAAAGGGAGTTCATGCAGAAGGTTACATTAAGCATGTAAATTTTATGGGACTTGGAACAATCTGAGTCTGGAATTTGAAATAAATCTTTAGAATACATATAGGACTTAGAGCTGTCTAAGTCTGGAAGAGGAACTGAATGTTCGTTGTCGTGACAATGAAATTTTTGTGATTGTTCTTGGAAATGGGAATGGAAGAGGAAAAGTCATGATGGGTGTTCCTGGAAATGGGAGCAAAAAATGTGAATTCGGTTAACATGGCCAAGTGGGAGATGTTAGTGATGTGGCCACGTTGCTTCATCCCTATCCCAAAGAGTTAGTCAAAGATATTATAACGGGATGGAGAGAAAAAATAGGGGCGGGTGATTCCACGATTATAGGAGTTGTTGCTCTCTCCAATGGCTTTTGGACTCTCATGACTCGTATAATAGTAGGGGTCTATGAGTTGGAAGTGGTACTTTGTGGAAAAAACTAAAAGGCAATCGTCAGTGGAGCCCTTATCTTTGAGAACTCTTTTTTTATTGCTTGATCGAACATATACTCTCTTAGGCAATTAAAAATCCTCAGCAATGGTTGCTGAAATCCTTCCTATTGAGAAGACCAAGCTTCCAATCACAACTGGACCTGAAACTACCACCTGGTAGTGTTGCTAAGAATATTTTGATCTTCTTGGCATCATCTTTGAATGATTATTGTGCAATCAGTAGGCCGCCTCCCTATTGACCTCCCCATATAGTTTCAAGTCAATTGAAGTCCCCTCGAGAGAGATCAATCACCCACAAGCTTTCTCCCTACCGCTGGTTATTTTACTCTGATGTAAATGGAGGTTGAAGACAACCTTCATATGTATTTTGTTTGGGCTAAGGTTTTGGTCTAAAGTTTCCTATCCTTGGGTGAATCAAACTCTTGAGAGAGGCTTCAAAATCTCTCCCAAATGTGAGAGCCAACACCTATAATTGGTTGCAACAACATTTGAATGTCGATGGATGGTGCTATTAGGGTTCGAAATCTCGTTTCGTTTCGATGTTTCTGTGGGTTCAGAATCGCTGAGTTGGTGTATTTTTTTTGGATTCGGTTGACTGTTTCGGTGGTCAAACGGTTATATTTTGACCTGAAACTTGGTGGATAGCTTGTTTTAAGGTTAATAAACATGTTTAGAACATAAATTTGCAGAAATATTAGAACATGACATTGTTTTAATTTTTTTCTTACATAAAATTATTTTTAATCAATTTAAAAAAATATTTTAATGACATAATACAATAAAATCAAATATGGTATAACATAACAAGCATCATATATGCTTCAAAACACTTTGATATTAATCTCTTATTTTTATTTTATTTTTTAAATCAAAATAGAATATTTTCCCTATTTTTGAATTAATTTTCAATTATTAATCTATTTTTCTAATTTTTTGAAAATTAAAATAAATAATTACCGGCTGAAAAAAATTCTCACTCCGATAGAGTCGTAGAACCCCCGTTGTTGCCCCTTTTTTAGATGTTGATTCAGGGAACCATCCGGAGTTTGTGGCTGAGGAGCCGGCTCTCTACGGAGGTGACCTTAATGATGAGGAGCTAGCTACGCACGAGGACGGTTGTGTATGTGATGACTGTGCATTCGGAGCATGCTGAGGATGAGAGTATCATCTTCTATTTTGATTCCTTTTTGTACTTATCAGATGTAGCCCTAGTGGCATAACTATAATTCTGATTCTGTTGTGAAAGCATTCTTTTTGGTAAATATGGTAAATATCATTAGACTTCACCAGTTGTGTGTATTTTGATTATTATTATCTATGTGATCATAGAATCATTTCATTGCTTTATGAACTTAAAGTACTGCGTCGTGGATCCTGGATGTTTATTTTCCTGATATGAGAAAACTCTGCTCTGGGCGACACTTCTCGCCCTAGTTCTTGAGATTGATGATTCATCTCTTTTGATACTCATCGATTCAGTTTGAGGCTTTAAGGGTTCAGTCTCCTCATAGAAACGACTCACCTTGGACAATTTTGACACTATACATGACATCTAGTAGAAGTTCTAACCAGAGGTTCAAATCTGGTTCCCCTGTTACCGCCAGACCTGAGTTGCAGGAACAACACAGCTCCTCTTGCTTCCTGTTTGAGGTGCTTACCTGCTGGATTCAAGAGAGCACTGGGTGCTCAGCTTTCGCCTGAAGTTTCACGATCAGCCGACAAGATTTGGTGAAGTTCTCTCTGTCGAAGCTTGCTGGTCTACCTGCTGGGCTATGGTTTCTAACGGGAAGAAGAAGGCAGTTTCTTCTATTGCTTTAAAGAATTAATCCCTGTTATTACAACTAAGCCCCTATTTTTTATAGTTATGGCATATTGGCATATTATTCCTCTTCTCTTTGTAATCCTAGAAAACCCCTCCTCTTCTAATTTTCTATTTCAGTTTGACCCTATTATCTATTTCCCTCTCTATTAAGTGCTTTAGTTGCTCATGAATTTACAAGAATGCCCCTACTTCTGTGAAAGCTGGTTTAGTTGTTAATTGTGGGACTGTAAGCGATTCGATTCCAGCTTTTGGAACCATGATCCGCATTAGAAGATCGAGTCTCCTCCACTTGAAGATCAAGTACTGCATATGTTGATGATTATCTACTGTTCATTTTGTTTGTTGCTGATGGTTTGACCCAACATTTTTTATATACTGATGCTGCTGATGTTGATGTGCTTGAGTTGATATTGCTGCTGGTTTTTCAATGGAGTCAACAACTACTATTCAAGACTGGTGTTACATTTGATTTCCATTCTTGTTAGTCCAAGCTGGAGCTTCTTTTGATACTTGTATACTCCAACTTCAGGGGGAGTGTTGGAATATGTGTCTACAATAGGGGGGAGTGTCCCCATCTTGACATGGTTGTCTTAGTTGCTTTCCAAGTTAGATTAGGTTGTTTAATTTCGTAGTTAGACTAGATCTCTAGTTTCCTAAATTAGAGTTAGACTAGGATTGGCTTTCCTTATTCCACCTATGATTGCACTTGGATCTACTTATTATAAATATATGATGGAGAAAGACTGCCAGGATACAAATCGGCTGCTCCTTTCCCTTGCCATCTCTCTCCTCTCAAGTTATGGGTTGCAGATCTTTGGTTTTCTACAGTATCAATGTCGGCCAAAACCATGGGTGGATCCAACTCCTTAACATGTACCTGTGCCTTCTCTCTTTTTAAGGGTTTTTTTTTTTTAAAATATATTTATCTCTATTGGTTGGTCTTGAAACCTGCTCACGTACTGAAATTTGTGAACCTGTGCTGTGCATTTTCCCATCACTCAAGGATCTTCGTATTTTTAAAAGTGATTTCATTTTTGTCTTCCCACTGTTATACACTGAGATTGGATTTGTATTCTTTAATTTTGCCCCCTTTTAACAGTTCAGTTATCATGTTTATGGTTTCAATATAATAGTTTTCCTTTGGTGAGATCCAATGCATGAATGAAAGAAACAATATTTTATGAAATACTTTTTTTTTTTTTTTTTTTTTTTCTAGATTTCACAGTTATTGATTGCATTGATTATTGGAGTTTATTATTGTTTTAACCATTGGTATTCTTTCAGGAGCAGTATGGGCTAATGAGGCATGGAGGGCCTATTGGAATTGGGACTCAACGAAACTTGGGCATTAATTACTGGACTAGGAAAAAAAAAAACTGCTAATTTACATAAATCGCATATGCCAATCTTTTTGACTGTTTGGTGATGGGGCAAGACAAAACTGAACCTTCTTGATCTTACCACGTCTTAATTTTGAGTTGAGGATGCCATTCCAGAAATCCTTCTTGCTTATGTTGGTTGGAGGTTTCTTGACTTCTTTTTCATTCCTAGGTTGTAATGACCATAAAATGCCGTGGAAAGGAGCTACTGGGAGGGCTTTACACTGGGATTAACACCAAACACATTTTTATGGCAAGCAAAATGGTATTTACTTTTGGATCTCTTTTGTAACTTATATTAGTTTGTGTTGCCTCGTTGTTGAATGCATTCTCTTTGCGAGTTTCTTAGTTTATAATTCTGTCATGCAGGTCATGGAGTATACTGGGCTTCCTGTTCAGCCACACAAGGCCATTGTTGGTGCTAATGCATTTGCCCATGAAAGTGGCATCCATCAGGTTGGTCTGTTGTAGTGTATTGTATCACTGTATTTGTTTATACCACTGTTCATTCTCTGGTTTTGATGATTTTGTTTACTGACCAGTATTTCTTGTACCTTATTTACTAATTATCTGCACCTTGTCCTTGGTTTATATGTCATCTGAATTTATATTCTGATAAAATATTCTTGAATAATTTGTGTTTCTTATTTTCATCTTATTTTGAAAATACGCAAAATAGGGTATTATGGTTGTTTTGTCAGTTGATCACATGGAATGGATTTATTCCATCTTATTTAATGGATGCTGCCTTTGCCAAAGTCCTCCACTGCGGCCCAGTTGGTGGCAGAACTGGCTGCGAAATCCATCAAAAAGTCTTCTTTAACCTTGTGGAGGGTGAAGGGGTTAGAATTATGAATTTCACCACATTCGACATACATATTGGGTCTTTACACTGTGGATGCCAAAACATTACAAGAAGGAAATAATAATAATACATTTTTAAATGTTTTCCTTCCAAGACACAGGTACTGTTGCATGCTGCAGCTGCTTAATGAAAAAAAAGAAAACTGCTACTGAGTGAGGAGTGAGGGGAGGGAGGGAGAGATCTATGATGAGGATCAAGCACAGCTGGAATTCTACAAGAGAAGACATAACTGCAGACTTTTGAAGCCCAGATCCTGATATTGCATTGTAATGATTTGGATGGGCTCCACATGTGATGTCCCTAGGTTATGGGACCCACTTGAGACAAAAGAGGCCTAAAAAGTACATGGGCAGCATAAGTTTGTTTGGCTGAGTAGTGTAGGTTGCTCCACACCCCCCCCCCCCAAAAAAAAAAGTGGTTAATCTGAAATATTCAATTTTGGAAACGAGTATTTTTGTAGCTTTGACTGTTGAGTCATCTGGTCATTGTTTGGTAGTAGGATGAGTTTGATCTTTTGTCTAGAAGCTTTTTTGGTGTTTTGATTAGTTTGACTTGAGTTCCTGAGTTCTTGGGGTCTCATATTTGACTCTTCATTGTTCTATGTTTGGAGCCTTTCTCCGGAAGGCTTCATCAAGTTCAGTTATTGTGGTTGTTTACCAGGGAACTCGGATCCTTCATCAGTGAAATCTTTACAGAGTATGCATTCTCAGGTCTTGTGGGATGCCTGATGGACACTTTCTTGTCTGTTCTTTTCATTTTGGTCATGTAAGCATTAGGAGTTATGATCATCAATACAGTGAAGTAGCCAAGTAGGTGTTTGTGAATGTGAGTCTTTGAGACCCTTCTACCAAAAAAAATAGTCTTTGAGACCCTATTTGGTAGTTGTGTTTGATCAATTTGTGGATTATAAACTTAATTTTTTGTACAACTATCTTAAAGATTCATTTCCGATGTTCTGAGGCAGTCTTGGTTCTTTCAGTTAACTTCTCCAAAAGTGCTATTAATTGAGTTTATGGTGTTTTGAACTTTTAAGAATTATCTTGTGATTCACATTGTTAATTAGGTACTTCATGCATGTATGCCTAGGTCTTCTGTTTGGGAGTATCTTCTTAAATGAACTGTGGAGTATCAGTGATTGAAAAAAAAAAGGAAGCTCAATGGTCAGAAGGCAGGTCATCTCTTGACTGGGAATAAACTCATGCTAATCAAAGCAGCCTCACAAGCATCATTGGGACTTCATATCTCACTTTATTCTCCCAATATCAATGGCTATTATGAAGGAATACATCCTGTGAAAACTCTTAGGGAAGGTTGTCACTCAGGAGGATGAATTTAAATATTACTTCGTAGGATGAGGTAAGCCTATGGCTGACTTGTAGTGGTGCGTCAGGTTGACAGCCGGCACTTACTATAATTAGCCATAACCCGTCAATCTTTTTGCATGGATCCTTGCGTTCATCCTTGTGTGGAATCTCCATGTAGCCGACCCCATTAAGTTGGGAGAAGGATTTGGATGTTGTTGTAGGATGAGGTAAGAGATTAGGATGCTCTAGGGCTTAGAAAAATCAGCCAATGAACAAAGTCATGTCTGTTGCATTGTGAAACAGACTCTGTAGATCTAAAATTGGTTGTTATGGTGAATGGAAAAATCTTCCTTACAGGGATTCCCATGGGATGGGCATCATGAAGCAATTTGAGTCCTTCCAAGCAAAGAACAAGCTTGCAAGTTGGAGTTTAATTTTGCCAGCATGTCTAATTATTTGGTAGCTCAGTTCGTAGAGGTTGCTGTCAAGAATATTGAGTGGATTCCCATCTTGAAGCTGAGATCATGTGACAAGGAGCCAAATTGAATTTTAACTCCCAACTTCGCATTTTGATTGCATAGGATAGAACTTAGAAGACTAATGGATAAAAATTTTAGAAGGATCTGGAACATCATAATCATTTTTGGGCACGCCACCGCCTCTTGCCTCCCGAGGCCCTCGTCTTGCGCTCTAGATGTTGAGATTCCTCATGGCGATCCTTCCTTGAGGCGAGACCCCTTTGTTATGTTGGCTTTCGATCGACAACCTTTTCTCTCCCCTCCTGATAGAGGCCAGAGGGTACCAGGCGGCATAAATCTCTTTGCCCCTCCGCTGCCGACACTTCTCTGCCTCAGGCAGCCCCTGCCGTGCTTCTTGTTGATAGTCAGAACCGCTTCTCGATGCTGTAGTCTGACCTAGATAACCCTGACTCCTTGTCTCGTCCTGTCGTTGTCGAAGCCCCCTCTCTTGCGCCTTTTGAAGTTCCTTCTACTGTCGACAGTCCTTCGATCATGGAAAGCGACGACTCCTCGGATGAGGATCCCTCGTCCTCGGCTTCCTTCTCTGACTCAGACTCTGGAAACGACTCTGAATCCTCCTTTGAAGATGAAACTTCGAAGTCCGAGTCCTCTGGGGAGACCTTCCATGCTATCGATCCTGGGGAAGATATAGGAATCCTTTTGGTGAAAACCTTTTATCCATGGATGCCCCTCTCGCCAGCCCCCCTATTGTTGACGTTGACTTGGAAATGGGACCCACCACTGACTCTCCTATTGAATTGAAGAGCTTTGCAATTCTATCTGGCCCATTAAGACTGGATTTGGATGTTGGCCCATCTTGCTGCAGCCCATCTACTGTTAATCATTTAACTGGGCTGCCCTTATCGTCAGACCCAACTCCTTTGAACATCTTTGGCTCAGCCCACACCACCCTACTTCTGCCCATCTCTCTACCCACTAACCTCAACCAAATAACTTCTAGCTCCTCCACGCCCATCTCCTCTGACCCGATCCATAAACCTGTGTTTGGGCCTTCGTCTTTGCCCGACAACTCTGTCCCTCTGCCGAAGCTTGCTGGTTCTTCTGTGAACACCCGCCTCTCTTCCAAGCTAGCCCTAGCCTCTTCCGTCTCCAATTCCCCCTTGCCCTATCGGAGACGTAGGTCCTCCCAGCCTAAATCTATTTGCGCCTGCCCCCCCTCCCGGGAGCTTGAGAAGCCTACCTCTCCCTTTGCCTGATGTCTCAAGGCCTGGTCTGGAACCTTAGGGGACTCAATTCCCCTCCAAAACAAGTGGCTGTCCGCTTACTCTTCAAAGATCTTCGTCCAGTTTTCTGTTGCCTTTTGGAAATTCACGTCAAAGAATCTGCTTTTCCTTGGGTTGCTTCTTCCATTGCCCGTGGATGGTCCTTCCTTACCAACCACTCCCATGGACCCATCACCCAAATGGCCAGATTTGCTTCTTCTGTGATGTATCCAAGCTCTCTTTTTCCCTCATTTCTTCTACCTCTTAGATCCTCCACTTAGCCATATCTGACATTGCTGGAAGCTTCTCCTTCCTCTTCTCTGCCATTTATGCCTCCAACCGATTGTAGGATAGGACAATTCTTTGGAATGACCTTCGCTCTATTGCCACCCAGGTTGGGCCTAGACCTTGGGGTATATGTGGGGACTTCGATGCGGGTCCGTTTCACTTATGAAAAGCAAGGAGGGGGGCACTTGAATTTGGGGAACATTGATGCCTTTAATGATTGCATTGAGGACTTGGCTGTTGATGGCCTTTGTTGGTCTGGTATCAATTACAATTGGAATAATAAAAGATCTGGCTTTGGCCGCATTGCTTGCAAGCTTGACCAGATGTTGGTCAGTGAATCCTGGCTCTCCTCTTTTTCTAATTCTCATGCTACTTTTGAGCCTCCAGCCATTTCTGACCATAGCCCCATTTTCCTTCTCATCCACCCTTTTACCTCCTTGGCCCTAAACCATTTAAATTCTTTGACATGTGGACCTCTCATCCAGATTTCCCCTCTCGTTCAAAGTGCTTGGCTCAAGCCTGTCCAAGCCCACTCAACCCCTCTTATTGCTCTAGCCAAGAAGCTTAAAAATGTCAAAGAAGCTCTTAAGCTGTGGAACACTAATACCTTTGGAAACATTTCTTCCCTTGTTGCTGATTGTAGGAATAGGCTTACCTCCATCCAAATTTAGATTCAGGCTAACCACTTGAACACCTCTCTGGCGGAAGAGGAGAAATTTGAATCTGCTAAGCTTGCTTCCCTATTGGCTAGTGAAGAGAGTTTCCTAAGGCAGAAGTCCAAAATTAATTGGCTGGAATTAGGGGACTCTAATTCTTCCTATTTCCGTCGCTCTTTGAAAGCCAGGAACAACTACAATTCCATCCTTAAGCTTACCAACTCTGATGGCATTCAAATCTCTAAGGTGGATGAGATAAAAGAGGTGGCTGTAAACCACCTTTCATAACTGTTCAACCCGGACTTGCCTCCGGCTGCCCCCATTCCGGATGGCCCTATCAACAAGCTCATCCTTGATAATGAGGCTCATTTGCTTTGGGCCATTCCCTCTGATGAGGAAATCACAAAGACTATCCTATCCCACAAAGCTTACAAAGCACCGGGTCCTGATGGGTTTAGTATGGGTTTCTTCATCTATGCTTGGGACATCATTAGATAGTACTTGATTATAGCGGTCAAGAGCTCCTTCAACCCGAATCAGGTTAAGAGCATCAATCATACTTTTCTGTGCCTCATTCCTAAGAAAGAGGGTGCTGACTCTATGAATGACTTCAGACTGATATCTCTTTGCAATCTATTGTACAAGTTCATTGCAAAGATCCTTGCCATCCGAATAAAGTCTGTTGTTGGCTCCCTTATGAGCGAGAATCAATCTGCCTTCATCCTTGGAAGAAGCATTCCTGACAACATTCTTCTTTGCCACAAGATTGTTAAGGGCTTTGACAGAAAGGGTCACTCTCCGGCTGCTCTTATGAGATTGACATTCACAAGGCCTTTGATTCTTTGTGATAGGACTTCATTATTTCGATCCTTAGTCAGATGGGTTTCCCGGGTTCCTTCATCAACTAGATCTCTCACTACATTGCTCACCCCCGGTTCTCTGTCTTGGTTAATGGAAGTCCGACGGGTTACTTCTCCTCTTCTACGGGTTTTCGTCAGGGATGCCCCCTATCCCCGTATATTTTTTGCCTTGCCATGGAAGTTCTCTCTAGAAGCTTACAATCTGCCTCTGACCAGGGCCTCATATCTGCCATCCCCAAGTGCAAGGCCATTAGGCTAACCCACCTTGGTTTTGCTGATGACCTGATGATTTTCTCCAAAGTAGACTCCTTCTTAGATGCTATTATGCATATCCTGGATTCCTTTGCTAGGATGTCTGGTTTGCGCATCAATCCGAGGAAATCTCATATCTTCCTGTCTGGGATATCGGATGTGGTGAAGTCCTATATTCTTTAGAAGACTGGTTTTGTGCTGGGGGCCCTTCCGGTCAAGTATCTGGGACTGCCTCTTATTCCTGCGCGGTTCTCTGCCCATCATTGTACTCTGATGTTGGATCTTATCAGGAAGCGGCTTCAACTATAGGAAGGGAAACTTCTTTCATTCGCGGGGCGATTAGTGCTTGTAAGAGCTGTTCTTCAAGCATTCTACATATATTGGTCCGGAATCTACGGGTTGCCCAAAACCATAATATCAAAGCTGGAATCCATCTTTGATGCCTTCCTCTGGAAAGGATGTGAATCATCAAGATTCCTCCGTCCTATAAGTGGCTGCGGTTTGCCTCCCCAAAAAAGAAGGGGGGTTGGGTCTTAGGTGTATCAAGGGTGTCAACTTCACGGGAATTCTAAAACTCATTTGGAAAGTGGCCTCTAAGAAGAAGAGCATTTGGGTTGATTGGGTCTACTCTTATCTGTTAAAGCGGGGATCCTTTTGGTCTATGCACATGCCATCTGACTCTTGGGTATGGCGTAAGATCCTTTCCCTTCGAACCGTTGTTGCTAGATCTATTTCCTCTCATGTTGGGGATGGCTCCTCTACCTCTCTTTGGCATGATCCCTGGCATCCTATGGGAGTCCTCTCAATTGGCCTCAGTGCTCGTAGCATTTACAATTTTGGGCTACCTAGGCAAGCTATGGTTGCAAACATCCTTTCCTCAGAATCTTGGACAGTCCTGAACTCTTCCTCTCCCCAACTGGCCGAAATTTGGAACAACCTTCCTCGTCCCCTTGTATTTGGTCAATCAAGGAATGATACTACTATTTGGATCCACACTTCAAATGGGATTTTCAGTGCCAAGTCTGCTTGGGACCTAGTCAGATCTCATGGGCCCTCAACCCTCTGGCATAGGCTCATTTTTGGTTCAAGCACCACATCCCCAGGCAAAGCTTCACGGCTTAGAGAGTCTTCACCAACTGCCTCCCTACGCAAGCGTTCCTTATCTAGAAAAGGATTCCTATGTCCCCAGTTTGCTATCTATGTGGGTCCAAGCCGGAAGACATTGAGCATCTCTTCTTTGCTTGCCCTGTTTCCTCCTCCATCTGGAATCTTGTCCTCTCCAAATGCTGGCCGTCGAGAAGATCTATCCTTCCTTTCCATAGAGAGTGGATATGGATGAATATGACATTCCATGGGAAGACTATTTGTGACCTGGTGGGCAAGCTAGCTTTCTGCGCTTGACCAACTCCAAATGAAGAGGCAAGAATAGTGTCATTAGTGGACACCACGTTAGAATTGTCTTCAATCTCTGCTGAGTTTGCCATCTGTTGTGCTCATTCTGGTCTACCTTACTTGACTGATCATTTGTCAACAGTATGATTGGATTTTCCACTGTGTGTACACTGTTGTAGAGTTTGGTTGCTCTACTGTCCTCAACAACCACCAGCACCTCGTCCTCTACCTCCCACTAAACCACGAACACATCCACGAGCACTGCAGCGAGTAACAAATGCAGAACTATCCTTGGACAAGGAAGATGATTTGGCTTTGGCCAGTGGGAGAGGCAATGCGCTGAATGCCTCATTCACAAAAGAAACTTTTTCACTAGCAAGGAGGCTTTTAATGGGCTGCTAAAGAGAGATATTTGGCCATTTGAAATTCTTCACATTGAGATTTCAATACTTGTTAGTATAAAGGGGTTGATAGACGTTCAGTTCTTCCCACATGCCCTTGAGGGCACCATAATATTTTACCTAACGGTTTACCATTCTGTTTAAAGGAAAAGATCTTTTCATAAAGATCATACACTCAGGACATGTTCTTGTCTTGAGGGAAACTCTCTTTTTAATCATCCAAACACCCTTAGCAGTAGTGTGAAACATAACATTAGCACAAATGGTCCCATAAACCATGCAAGTAAAGTATCATTCTCACGCATTCATTCTTTATATCCTATATTGTCTGCAGATGCTCAGGAGGAAATCAGATAGTCCAGTTTACCCTTTGGATTGATGTAAACCTTACTGCTTGTCTCCACAGTAGGTAATTAGAGGCTACACTCAGCTTAATAGTCCACATGAAGTTAAGAGTCACCAGTTAAGAGTCACCCATTGAACTGGAGAAGATATTATACACAACACAATCAGCCACAGTAGCAGAAGCAATTAGTAGAATCAAGAAAAAATACCACCGCTGGGTGAAGAACAACCAATATTTTAGAAAAGTAATTCATAGAGAGAATAGAAAACTGATCTGGTGGATGCTATAGATTATAGAGAACATATATATGAAAGGAAACTAATAAAAGAGCAACTAAAATAGTGAAAACATCAACAAATAATCAAAATCTGCAAGAACCTCAGATATTGTATGGCATATGATAGGTGGAGATGGAGAAAATTCAGCTCTCCAGATTAGAACTTCAGATCACTATGAAAGGCTGATTGAGTGTACTGTTTAGCAAAGCAACACTTCCAAGTTTGATAGAATTCCAGCTGCCAGATTCAGATATATGGACCAAGATTGAAAAGGAAAGTCTAAAACTTCCAAACCATCCAGCAGATTATACCCAAAAATTAGTCTAATGTCAGTTCGGAATAGCATTGTAAGAACGATAAATAATAGCAGCATGACAGCAACGTAGTCTTTAACAGGTAAAGAAATCCCTTGTTTTATATTAGATTAACCAAGGGAACCCGTCAAGCAAAAAAATCAGTAGCAGCTGTAATATATACAAATATTACCATGAAACCTTGAAAGACTCCTAAAGCTAGAGAAGAAGATAACCTAAGGTTGTAGATCAAAAATTCTCTGATACCATGTTACAATATCAGATCAATGGAGATCAATAACCAGAATAAGCAGAAGGATCCAAGAAGAAAGAAGAGTGAAGAAAAAGAGAGGAGAAAAGAGTTAAACGAATAGGGAATACCATTCCTATTGATGGCAAGGTAATCTATAAAACAAACTCTCCTACCAAAAAAAAAAAAAAAATCCTATTACACAAATTCTAGTGTAATTACAACAAATCCCAACAACTTATAATAATAAGTTATATTAATAACCTATATGCCCATAATTTGTAAATACAATTACAACCAAGCCCCTGCAGCATATAAAAAAAAACATTGACAGTAATTAATTCTGTGTTTTTTTGAATTAGTTATATCCTTGCAGTCTTTCTTCGAACTTGTTTCTCCAATGCGGTTTATCTTATCAATCAAATCTGCTATTAAACAAAATACCCATGTTTAATCATCTGGTGCAACAAAAAGCACCTGTTCGACTTGGGGGTGGGTATGGTGTTTTTTAGCAGTGGGCTGCAAGTCGCTTTATCACCTATCCCATTAGTAACTGCAGTTATTACTGGTAGACCCATGCATCTGTTATTTATTATCTTTTTTTTGATAAGAAAGATAAAATTTCTCGCAAAATATTATTTTATTGTATTTTTGTTTTGTAGGATGGAATGCTTAAACATAGAAGTACCTACGAGATCATTTCTCCTGAAGATATTGGGTTGTATCGATCTAATGAAGCTGGCATTGTCCTTGGAAAACTTAGGTATGAGATACTTCATGAACTAGTATATATTGTAAAGAACCTCTCTTTTATGCTTCTATGATGGATTTAGGTTGGCTTTGGTTTGTGCCTTAGGATTTCCTTTTTTCTCTAATATTGACTTTCTACTCGTTAGAATTGTCTTAGTTCTTTTTTGATGCAGTTTTATGTTTTTTTAATTCCTGGGTGCTCCTGTTGAAGAAAAAGTTGTCATATTTGTACGTGGCTATCTTTTAAGTTGTGTTGAATTAGTTTTCTTCTAAAGGTGATCCAGTTGGAAGGGATTGTCCAATCTCATCGATGCCCCAAAGTGGGGAATTGATGAAGCAGTAAGTTTTTTTCAGACTTTATTTCTATTCAAAATCCCTCTTTTGCTGTCCCGTTGGTAAACAGGTAAAGATACATTATATATATCAGGTATTCAATGGTGGACTGTCCTTATTCGAGATTAAATTACATCATTAAACCCCTTTCTAGTAAATCAACATTGCTATTATGTGTTGCTAACCATTGTTGTAGCCCACCCTTAACAGCTCGAGCTATTGGGGTAAGTCGTTGTAACAAATATGTTTCTCATAACATTATGGCCTAGGTTTAGGCCCCACAATTGATGAGTTTCTTAAGGCAATGGGCATTTCTTCTCTTAAATGCCCTATCAGCCTTGTAATCTGCATTCGAATAATATTGCTGTGTAGTCTAAAGTCAGAAACAGAAAACGCTACAACCTTTTGTTTCTTGCTGAAAATTTGACTTCTTAATGCAGAGGATAAATGATAGGTACCCTTCCCGGTACACCACCTGAGAAATGGACCCATCAGCAAGTTTAACCCCACTAGAATAGGAACTAATAAAGAAAATTCCTCACGCTTATCTATATATGATCACTGGCTCCTGCATCTATAACCAGGAGCTAGAAGGTACAAATTGGGAATGATTAGGCTGTGTTTGATAACATTTTTGTTCTGGAACTCTATTCTCTTGGCAGAACCATCTTTTTCCTTTTTTTTTTTTTTTCTGGAACTATGTTCTTTGGCTCTAGATTAGCATTTGGTTAAACTGTTCCAGGACTGGTTCTAGAACAGGAAAAAAATAATAATAATAAAAAAGCAATGGTTTTTGGTAAATATGTGAAGTAACACTACTTATTTTTGGTCAATACAGTGGACGCCACGCATTCAAATCTCGACTTCGGGAGGTATCTATCTTGAATGCTGATAAGTTCAATTTGTTTGTTTCAGATGTTGCATATAAATTTTCCTTTTCTGCTTTTCAGCTTGGTTATTCATTAGATGATAAGCAACTTGATGACGTGTTTTGGCGCTTCAAATCAGTGGCTGAGAAAAAGAAGGTGAGACTATTATGAAATCAGATTGTGTAGTAATGCTCATTAATTAAAAAAATTCTGTTCTTTTTATGGTTTGGAAAAGTATACTTCAACCTTGAGTGTGAAGAGACATCTTCGCAAGATTTCTTACTATCAAATGGAGATCTAACTTTGGGCCTTTGAAAATGGAAAAGTTCATGGGAAATTTTGAAAATTGTGACGAAGTTTGTAGTCTTTGTTTTCTACGGTTGGAAAACAATATAAATAAATAATATTTCATTTGCTTTAGGAACAGAGAGACGAACCCACCCACCCATATGCACGAACACATGCATAAGCCAAAAAATCCACACATGAGAGACTTTCTTCTATATCGATGTGGATTTTTTTTTTTTTTTTTGGATGAATAAAATATATATTAACCCAAGAAGAGAGAACTATACAAAGCGGAAGAAGGGGGGGGAGGCACAAGGCCTAACAAAGGGGCAAGCCCAAGAAGAAAAAAACTAGGGGATACACTCCCTCAAGGGGAGGGGGGGAGAAAGGATATCTGAAGGCTCCATGAGTGGATGATGTGTGTGTTCCGGGGGGAGTCGAGAACCGAGCAGGGCGGGATGGAGGCAACTTTGGTGGAGACATCGAAGGAAATGGCCTTCCAAATCCCATCAAAGGAACGGGAGTTGGTAGTCCATCTATGAAGATTTCTCTCCATCCAAATGTGGTTTATGGCGGCACAAAAAGCAAGTTTACCAATAGTATTACAGATGGTGGGGCCCTGAAAGGACATATCGATTCAAATCCATTCCCTATTGAAAGGGAGGATTCTCCTATGAACGGGCCAGCAGCGAGAAAGGACATTCTACCAAACAGAGGAGGAAAAGGGGAAAGAGAAGAAGAGGTGGTCCACAGATTCATCGCCTCTCCAGCAGAGGTAGCAGGCAGGAGGGACCTTGATGTGGCAGCGGAGGAAAGACTGGGTGGGAAGACAGTCAGTGAGTGCCTGCCAGGCAGTGAAACTGTGACGAGGGATATAGCCTTTGAACCAAAGGATTTTACGCCAAAGGGCCGGCTGGCCCTTAATCCTAACGAGGTTCCAAGCGGAGGAGAAGCTGAACGTTTTTGGAGGGGGAAGGGTTCCAAGTGATAGAGTCTTCCAGGTCCAAATGGTTCCGGGGAAGGGGGGGGGGAGGGGTGCCCAAATGATGCTCAAGGAGGTTGGGAGGGGGGGAGGAGGCCCAGACATCTGGGTAGAGGATAGATGAAACAGGGGCCATCCTATCCAAACCCGAGGAATAGATGGTCCTGGGACTGAGAAGGACATAAAAGCTTACGACAATTATTGGTGTTGCAGCATCTTTCTGATGGTGACATAGAAGCTTTGATATCAGATGAAGTTTTCCAGCCAAAAGTCATTTGGTCAGTTGGTGATGTGCAGGTATATAATCATTAATTTCATGCTAATACTTCTCAAAGCTGGTTATTAGCTCTATGCAGCATAATTGATTCAATTCTAATGGATCGTGATGAAACAGGTTACTTGTGGTACTCTTGGTCTTTCGACAACAACTGTTAAACTCATTGATGCTGATGGAGAAGAATATGTTGAATGTTCTATTGGGACTGGTCCAGTCGATGCGGCTTATAAGGCAATTGATCTCATTGTCAAGGTTTGAGAATAGCTCTTATCTCCAAACACCTCCAATATGTTTTGATTGTTTTGATGAAATACCATGCTAATTGATATAGGTCAGCAAGGTTGATGCAGTTTCTTGCAGTTACTTTTGAAGTATGATTTTTATAGAACTGTAGAACCGAATCCACTGTTTGAAATTTCTAGCAAAATCTGTCAAAAATGGTGAAAATATTTATGTTCCCAGGGGGTCGAAATCTGGTTCAATTGGCGAAATTTCCGAACTTTTGATCGAAATCATATTGACCAAGGTTCAGAGTATGGGATGGGGATGAAATTGGTTCCCACCGATTCTGATCCAGCTGAATTGGAATTGGTCGAAAATCCTATTAATAGAATCCGAAAGAAGCAAACATGTTACAAAATCTGTGAGTTTTTTGGAGTTTTTCAATAAACTTTTTTTTTTGTGGGGGGGGGGGGTCTTGCTACAAGAGGTAAGTTTCATTGATTTTCAGCTATTTTACTTACTAAGAGGGAAACAGTAATGAAGATAAAAAATAATTCACCACCGATTCAAAAAGGGCTAAAAATTGGCTGGAATCAAGGTCACGAGGCTGCTGTTTCCGATTTGAATCGGGAGATTCACCTGATCTGCTTCCGATTCCTCAAACCTTGGTATCGACAAAATATTTCTTTTTCTGTAGGCATTGAAATCACCTCACCAGGTCAAATCTCAAACATTGGCTGAATGTTGAGCAATAATAGGGCTGTCAACGGGTAGGTTAGGGTAGGGTAGGGTAGGATCGGGTGATGGCCTTATCCTTTGAGTAAGGACTCCTCACACTTACCTTGGGGGGTCATTTATTCACCCTTAATGTGGGTATGGCCGTATACGGGTAAAGAATCCATTACCTGGCAGGTAAACAGGTAAGGCAAAGACAATCAAATGGCTAGGTTTTCCTATGAAGAGGAGAGAAGAGGACTGGAGTTTCTCTATCCTTGACTTTGGATAGCAGCAGTTGCTCAATCCTATCATCTTGGCCATGAGCCCTTACTGATCCAAAAACATTCAACTTCTTTTTTTGAATAACTGAATACATGGAGGGACCAGGAACAGTAATAGGACCAGGGAATATGGAAAACCAGATCTGATGTAAGAGTTTGAAAGTCGGGGAAAGGAAGAAAGAAGAGAATAAAGGAGGGAGAAAGTAATGCAGTACCGGGGCTTGAGAAAACCCTGTTCGGTTTGCTTAATGGCCCACCCCCCAAATAGGAGTACTCAATAACCCAAAATGCAGTGGCAATATTGTAAATAAACAGAAGTTATAAAGGTGAATGGCAGAGTTGTAAATAAACAGATCATTTGTGAGCTATTTAGGAGATGGGACTTAAAGGGAATTAATAAATATTTAGTGGGGATAAACTAGGCAGCAACAGAAGTAAAGGATAATGTGGTTGCAGTAAACAAAGGTAAGGGCAACTTTGGAAAAGAATTGTGAATACCAACCCACAACCAGAAGTCCTAGTTTTAGGTTGTCTTCAACCTTGCGCTCAATAATGGAGGCGGGAGGCAATTCTGGTTCGAGCCCACTAACCCCTTCGAGGGCTCTTCTACTGGTCCTGCGAATTCAAGAATAATGTCGAAGCTTCCCACCCTATCAGATGCACAAGTCAGTGGTAGGGATGAACTCTGCCAGCAGCAACTAACTTCACCTGCAACTGATTCCAACGCAAGGCACAGAACTAGAGTTGAACCAGGTCTCAAACCTCTTGATAGAATGACCCTGTGGAGATGAGATTCTAGGACTAGAGTCGCCTAGGGAAGGAAAACCCTCTACTAAATCTCAGTCCAAACAGTTTAAGGACGAGGGAGATCGATCCCCTTGTTTGGGACTGCAACTACCGCCCAGTAACAGAGAAAGGGAATACAACCAGAAAAGAGAAAGAAGAAGAAGAAGAAGAAGAAGAAGAAGAAGAAGAAGAAGAAGAAGTAGAAGAAAAGTAGGGGGGTCACACACAATCACAGTCATCAGCCATTAAACCAGTTCAAATTATTTCATTCCAAAAACTGAAAACTCCATTATTGTTTACAGCAATATAAAGAACAAATCCTTACATTAAATTGGAAAGCCATTGAAGATAGAAATACTCTAAAATAGAAACTAACTAATTGCAAAGGAAATCCTATGTATTTGCTTCTAATATAGAGAAAAATCAAATATCCTAATTTGCTTTCCTAAATATCAACTACCAACCCTGGCCAGACCAGAATTTCGGTTTGGGTTGGTTTTGTCTTGGCTTAGGCCTCCATAATGGGTCAGTCCGGTCCAGCCAAGCCTAGGCATCTGCATCAGAAAGAGGTACTAGAAAGGAAAGAGAAATGAAGTTAGTAAAGACTGAGAAAATATCAAGGGATCCCCTTTGGTTCTGCTAAAAAAATCTTAGGTTGTAGATGTGCAAGGGATTCCGCGTGCCCCATGCTAGTCAAGTCAGAGTGTAACCAAGTGATGCTTTTGGTTACTGGACTCTCACCATCTATACGGTGCAGTACACCACTTCTCCTAGCAGCATGAGTTGAATGAATTATCCAAAGAGGATCGTTTAACTGTTCTTCATGCTTCCCTTTCTCTTCTTTACACTTCCCTTCTCCAATCTTTCATTCCTCACATAGCACAGTTATGGGATTTAGGATTTGGTACTTTGATCTGGGTTAGAATTTATTCCTTTTGGATTTGGGCCTTTTGGGGGGGTAGATTTTAGGGAATGGATCATCTGGGCCTGGTTGACTAATGGGTCAGGCTGCTAAACCAGTAGGACCGTACTCTACCTGTTTAGCTGAACGGAAAACACCTCTGTTCTTATCCCCCAAATGATGGTTTGGTAAGGTGAGTACACAGGGCTCTGCTTGAATGCCTTAGGCAATAAAAGTACATAGACATAAGTGTTTGTAGCTGGAATGCGAATTTTGAGATGAAGCAACATGGCTAGGAGGGTAGAATTGGAAATGGATAAATTGGGGAACTTAGGTGTAGCACGAATAGTTTAGGAATTAATGATCGGTTGGAGTATAGGTCATTCCTGACTGATCTGATTTGAACTCTTAAAACCATATGCTTATGCTTGACTAGATGAGGGAAAGTTGAACTTGAGATGATGTGGCGATGAGCAATGATGACCAATAAATGCACCAGTCACTGGTGTGATTTAAATTTGAGAACTAGGAAAAACAAGGGGAAGTAAAAAAAAATTAACTAGGGTTGAAGTAGTGAGGAAACACTTTCTTGAGTGGACATCAGATATGCCTTTGGGTACATGGTTTTAAAGCTTGAAATCAAATAGGGTGAATCAGCCGGTCCTGATCCCGAATCTGGCTGATTCTCGCAGCCCTCTTTTGAATTGCTTACAAATGCATTTGGATCCCCAATTTTGGTCGTTTGGCCCATTATCAATAAAATAACAGAAAATATAGAAAATTACATCTTTTAGCAAGATCAACAAATTTTCTAAAAAAAAAAAAAACAAAGAGTTGGGAAAATCTTTGCTTCTTCTTTCCGATTACAATTTCTAGGGTTCAAGCCAATTCTGAGCCGATTCCAACTGATTTGGATCGGAATCGATGGAGGCCAATCACGTGGCCCATTCTGGGTTTCTAACCTTGCTTGGATAAGGTGGGATGGAGACCAGGATCATGTGGCTGACTGCAAGTAATTGGTTCTTTTGTTTAGTGTTACAGTGTTGAATATCTAGGCTCTATAATTATTTTCTTCATGCGGTCTTTCTCTCCAGCCATGCCTAATGAGTAATGAGTGATCAGTGGCTAATTTTTACTAGTTATTTAATTTTCATTTTTGTTTTGCTTTTATTTTGGTTTGTTTTGTGTGTTGAAGAATCTTTCTATTAAATAACTTCTGATACCATACTTGGGGTATTTTGAGTCGGAGAACTCATACATCTTTAATTTTATTTCTTGGGTGAATTTGAATTTTTTTCCCAACTGGTTTACAGATACCAGTAGTACTTCGTGAGTACTACATTAACGCAGTCACAGAAGGCATTGATGCAATAGCCTACACAAGAGTTCTAATACAACCACAGGATGGCCATACATCTACTCATGCTTTTAGTGGAGACACTGTTCAACGTACTTTCAGGTATGGCATGCTTATGACTCCCTTGAAGACCATTGCTTTCTTATCTACACCGACATGTTTTTTTGTCTTCTGCCAGTGGAACTGGGGCAGAAATGGACATCGTTGTCTCCAGTGTCCGAGCCTATGTTAGTGCACTAAATAAGATGCTGGGTTTCATGACTAGTGACAGTTCTGCATCAAGAGTTCCTAGTGAGAGTTCTCAAGTGTCGTTTTGAGGTTTAGTGGTTCATCTTCTGTTGCTTCTTGATACTCTCAAAGTGGGTCACAACATCTTCTAAAGTTTCTTTCTAGGCCTATTGAGATAGAATTTTATGAATTATGAAAATGTTAGGAAAAAATTTGGGGTTAATATTTTGGAAGTCCCTTTTTTTTTTTTTTTTTTTTCCTGCCAGCATTGTTGTTTGATCCAACAACAGTAGTGGTACAGAGGATGATTATGTTGATTTTTGATTTAAGTATTAAATATGAAAGGAAATGTAAGTGTCCTCCCCTTTTTCTTATGTGTACATTCTCATATTCCTCTCTTTTTGTATATGCTGTATCTTTGATGGTCTGGGGAGCCAACTTTAATTTAGCCTTTGGATCCAACTTGAAGTCTTGCACAGATAAGCTAAGAGAATATATTACAGTTTATATATAAGATTTAGGCTAAATGTGCTTTGAATTCCTCTAGATTCAGACGAACAGAGTGTTCTCAACAGCATGTGGGAGGGCCCTAATTTGATCAAAGGCCTGGAAGAAGGGTTTAAAATAATGGAATCTGGATCCAGATTGGATTGGAATCGCCTTGGATCGGCCACTTTTTTGGATTGGTAGTGGATCGGGCTCTAAATTCGCTATCAAATAGGAAGACTTTGTAGATCTTCCCAAGCCCTCCTCCAGCCCTCACCTACGCTCCTCCATAGACACTAAATTTTGTCACCTGGGAATCTCCTCGACAAGGATGAGATGATATTTTGAAACCTCTTTTGATATCTTTTTCAAAAAAGACATTTTCAAGAAAAAAAATCTAGTTGTCCTCTTTAAGATAGGACGAGTTTTCCTAAAGCCACGGCTAATAGGAATCCTATCACCGTGGCCCACCATGATCACATAAGGGCAGGGGAAAAAGGTGGGGAGTGATGGGGTTACATATAGACCATCTATCATTCGGCCACCAGTGAAGGAAAACTATCCTTTAAATTATGACTAGTCAAATGATTTTCCAAAATCAAAAGTGTTTTGACAGAAAAAACTAGCACCAGAATTTTATCACCATTTTATATAAGAAAGCGCCCAAGTGAATATTTCACTTTTGGAGAGATTTGAAAATTGGTTTTGGTTAAAACATCGTCCAAGTTTTACACCATTGGATAGTACTTGGAATCAGCTTTCGAATGACATTTATTTATAAGAATTGGATAAAAAAGCTGAGAATTCCGGGCTGATGGGTTGACTAAATGAGTTGGAACACTTGCGTCAACAAGCTCTTGGGGTCGAAATCACCAATGTTGTCATGCCAAATGTTTGGTACCAAATGGACGAACGGGGTGACATTATTCGGTATTGAATGGGGAAACTACCCCCAGTTGGTATCGATTCCCTGTCAATTTGGTACCCAAATCACCACTGATGTTATTTCGCTTATCTTGTGTTTGGGCGGAAGCGTCACACTACTGAACATAGTACTTTTTTCCTTGAATTAAAAGTAGGTAGAATTGAAGTAAAATCACCAAATTTTCCTAGAAAATAATATAGTATGCTTTTGCTACATACCATGTTTTGAGATTGGGATTCTACATATCCACTAGTGAAGGTTACATGTAGTTTGAACTAAGAGTACTGAAAAGCTTGAGTGTGAAACCCCTCTTTAGAATATGAAGGACCTACTTGCCATACCTTTGAATGGGAAAGGGAATAATGTGGCCACAGGCCCACAGCACATTAGTCTTAGGATTAGAAATAAAATCATATTTCAGCAATGGTGCCTTTCTCTCTTGAATGGAAGAGCATATGTTTCCCTACCCATTTGGAACCTATCATCCCTTTCTCTATATGTGCTTTTCTCCTTTTCAAACCCTTTTTGGCCTCTATTGGGGGTGGGGGTTTTTTTTTTTTT
>NC_056566.1:1802920-1821004 GCF_013358625.1 Macadamia integrifolia
GGGGGGGGGGGGGTGTGGGTGGCTGATCTAAACTAGCATCAACAAATTGTCATAGCTAGGTTGCTTCATTTTTGGAGTTGGATAAGGATCTTCCTAGAGGATAGGGTAAGTATATGGGGCTTGTTATTAAGCAATGAAGTATTGTACATTCAATTATGGTAAATGGGCTTAAGAGAATCTATTTTGTAAGTGTATGTTGAGAAGCTCTGCATACTTACCCATTTATTTATGCCACTTTGCACAAACTCAAGTTTTGCATACGCTATATTTGATTGCAAGGGAAATAAAAATTTTAAACTTAAAAAAGAAAATTTTTATAATCATTATCCATGTGATTTCATGTGATTATATAAACTATATAATTTTATTTTATCATTTTTAGTAATGATATATTTTATATTTTATAAAAAAGGGTTTTGAAAATTTCTCTTTCTTCACTTCCCTTCCCTTTAATTCCCCCTTACAATTAAATGGAGGTATAGGAAAAATCTAAATGTAACCAAAGTTGGGTGAAAAAGAAATTGAAAATTTTATTTTATTTTCCATATGTATGGAAGAAAGAAAATAAAAAAAAAAAATCTCAAAGATAGGGCTAAAAAATTGACTATTCAAAATGCATGGAGTAGTCATATAAAAATGAGTCATAAGATTGAATTAACAAAATTTCATATGAAATCAATCTAAGTAGCCAGCCACAACCTTTTTATTTTTCTGATAAATATTGTGTGAAGCTTAATAGGACTAAGAATGTCAAAGCGGTCCGTTTCAGGATACAACATTTGGAATCCGAGGAGTTTGTTTTTCAAATCAGAATAAAATCATCTCAATTTGGTTTTTATTCGATTTAATATTTAATTTTGACCTAGTTTATATTCAATTTGGGTCCTATTTTAGGTGTTTGAGCTAACTTATGACATCTTCAAATAATAATAATAATAATAATAATAATAAAACAAAAACGTATAATCCATATTGATTGAAGCATTAAAAAAAAAAAAAGGTGTAATTTGGTTCGAGCCAAAATGGATAATTCGAACCAGTATGAGATCAAGTCAATGGTTTCAACCTTGAAATTAAAACAAACCCAAATTTGGAAAAAAAAAATTCTAGATTTTGTAATAAAACTCAAATTGCTTTATTTAAATTCAGATCAATCTTAAATGGTCTATTTTGGTTTCAGTTATAAATTGACACCCTTTTATAGCATGTCATTATGCTATCTCTTTGTCAATTTTTTTTTAGTAAAAAAATATGGGAAAAAGAAGCCTAAAAGGTACTGTGATTTCTACACCCAAGACATAGAAGGGGGGACGAAATGACCGCCCCACCCTTCATAAAAGAATAAAATCTCACTCCTATTGATGCTTTTGTGTGTGCTCCCATTGACTCCCACATTGGCATAAAGGCCACACTACCTTTCAAAGAACTTTATATTAAAAAATAGAGGACAAAGTTTTCCTTCACCAGATGGTGAGGTTCACCACTTCATCATAGAGTTCAAGACCCCTGTCTGGAAAAAAAAAAATGGATTGATACAGAAATTTCAGTTAAGTAAATCTCAAGGAGCAAGAAATCAAACATGATATTTCATGTCCTAAAGAAGAATCCCAAAACTCAAGCCTAGGATAACAAATTGGGAATTCACAATATACGATGAACATCAAAGTTTATTGAATCCAGCTCTTTTTCATAGAGTCGAGGTACCAGAAAGTAATCCTAGGGCTGAGAGGACTTAAGAACGTGTCCCTAGATCACCCCAGCCCTAAGATCACTCTCTAGGTTCTGAGTTGTATGGAGACAAATCATATCCAAGTTAATTATGCTCCCAAGGGGCAGGGGAGGTAACTAAAATTTAAATAATGTGAACTCTTTAGAGATTGCATGCATGAATATAACAACACCAATCCTACTATTTGTCATGGTTGTTCTCAGATGTATGCTAGACTAGGCCAACGAAGGTGACCCAATATTCACTAATTTATTTTTTTTCTTCTGTACATGCCGTGTTATCCAAATGCAGCGTGAGACAAAGCAGCACCGTCAAGTTAGCTACCTAGCCATTCCACTATTGTGATTGGACCACCTCGTTTCTATTTAAAAACAAAGTTGTATCACCTCTTTATTTAGATGTAGTATATAATTGTTGGGATGGTGTTTCCATCTAAGTAATATTGGAGGCCCAGTAAGGACCCCTCTATTGGTTCAATCAATAGGCAGACCTTTTTTTTTTTTTTTAAAAAACACAATAGGCAGACAGAGAAGTCATTTCTTGGAGAGAGAGAGAGAGGAGAGAGAGAGAGAGAGAGAGAGAGAGAGAGAGAGAGAGAGAGAGATAATGTTGCTTTGCAAAAGAAAGATGGTACAACAATACCTCTTTATCTTTTTCTTTCCAAAATAAAAAGCTATAACATGACAAACCAAGGAAAGAAGAAAAAAAGAAGATGTTGAGGAGTTTTGGAATTTAAAGAGAGGTTGAGAGGTTCCTTGTGCATTAATGTTCAAGAAGATGATGGAGAGATCTCCATGAGCATCAAGTCAGTTAGTGGATACTTGAAGCTCCCTTCAGCATGAGCTAACTTTTTCGGAACAAGCAAGTCCTTCCGCCCTAGCTGATCGTAGACCACTCTCTCCTGGTGGTCAAGTTGATTTACAAACAGCATGTGGTCAAGCTGATCTACGGCCACCGTTGCGCTAACGCCTTGTTATATAGGGTGGTTGTAGATCAGCTTTTCTTGCTGGGTGCGTCAGCACGCCTGTTTAATGTTGGGGCGTTAGCGCTTTTTTTGCTGCTAGCACGGTGCGATAGCGCAGTAGTTTGATTGCTGCATTAGCGCAAGCAAGTTCCTTTTGATAGAAGAAGTTAGAGATTTTAGTGATCAATGGAGGTTACTAGATCATCACAGAAAACCGGTTGTGATTCTCTTATCGTAGATTTGATTTACATATGCTGTCTGTTATATTGAATGCATGCTACCTGTAGTGGATTGATGTATATATGCTAGGTAGAGCTTGACTGTAGGATATTATGTACAAGCCCCATTATGTATTTAATTTGTACTGGATACTGAGTGAGTGCTAAGCAATCGGGAGTGGGTGGTCCTTTGTAGTGGGTGCTGCAATTTGTATAAGCATTGCGTGTGTCATCTCAACTGTAGGTTTGAGAAAAATGGGTGTGTTTCCAACTGTAGGTGCAGTTAAAGTAGTGTATTGAGTGAGTACGAAGCCTTTGTAGACACGCACTACTCCGGGGATGTAGGCATCTTTTCAAACCTTGTAAAAATCCTTGTGTTGTGGGCGTCTTCTTTGTTTGCACTGTATACTATTGAAATGTGTGGAATGTGGAATGCGTGTCCACGCTTGGAACTGCTTATGAGAGGTTGAGTGTGAATACAATTGTGTGCGAACATGGACATGTATTAAAGGGTTTGCTAAGTTAGTATTCGAGCCAATTCAGGGATCGAAACTAGACTCACTGATTTATGTCCTCCTTAATGATTGTTGGGTTACAATAAAAATGACTAAAAGCTTTACAATTTTCCAAAAGACCCGATCATCAAACTTAGCCATACAAAAAAACTAAAATTTCCCTCAACATTGAGGTGCCATAACTTCTTCATCCGGTATCAAAATGGGAAAAAACAAGGTACGTTGGAAAGAATTTTTTATGTTCGTATTGTTACAAAGATTTAAAAATTCACCTTCAATATAAAAAATGCCCTCAAGTGGAAATAAGCCAAATTTACCGGATCTGGGCATGTGAATCTATACCACCTACCATAGATGATCCATATCACTTCAAACACTTCATACACCACTGCCATCTCATCAGAGAAATTGTATTTTGTCATGTCATCACAGTCGTCCACCTCAACCTAACTAGCTACATCATCATTGCCATGCGGCTAAGGTTGCCAACAAGGACAACTAGATTACAATAGGAGACTAATTGGGCTTAATCGAAATCAACCGGAATGGTTGACATCCTATCAATTACATTTACCCATTCAAAAATTTTTTCCCTTGAAATTTTGATCATGCTTAGATGATGATGCAAAAAATGTGTAACAAAAAGCTAATCAAGTTACCGTATGGTAACTATTAAGGGCGTGACACTAAACCTTTCTAAACCAGATTTGAAGTTTAGGGATTTACTTCTCAAGCCCACATACGAGAGAAGAAAAACCCCTAACTCCTAGGAAAAATGCAAAGGAGGCTTGGGTGTGATCATACACGACCACAGTGGAAATCCTATGGTCGCCATTTCTGAGCCCCAACTATTTACAATGTGATGGAAGGAGAAGCCCTTACCCTAAGGTTTGGGCTTACATGAATACATTTTCAATGGATTCGACTAAATGGTTGCTGAATTTGAATGCAAGGGCCTGATTTCTTATATTCTGAACCAACTAGGCCAGCCCCTATCTCAACTTAGGGGATCATCTCCGATTTCATATAAATGACCTCACAACTTGTTGAATGCAATTTCTTTCATTCCTAGAGAATCCAATTCTGTTGCAGATTTCCTAACTCTGAAGGCTTGTCTAATTCATGTACGATAATTTAGCCAGTATGGACTTCGTGATTGAAGGAGCCTTGTATCTCTTCTCCCATGTGATCATCACATTCTAATGAAGAGTCCTCCTTTTACCCAAAAAAAAAAAATATATATATCTTTATTCCTTTTTTCAAGGATCATCTCCAACGTTATATAGATGACCTGACAACTTGTTGATACAATTTATTTTATTCCTAGGAAATTCAATTATATTGCAGATTTCTTAGCTCGGAAGATCTTGTTCAATTCATATACGACAATTTGGCTATTATCCACTCCATGACTAAAGGAGCCTTGTATCTCTTCTCCCATGTGACCGTCACATTCTAATGAATAAACCTCCTTTTACCAATAAAATAAAATAAAATAAAAAACAAATAAATTCCCCAAAACATCTTTATTCCATTTTTTCAGGTATTGCATTACTCCAGTAGAGTAATCACAAGATTGGATTCCCTAAATCTAACCACTTGACTTTACAAGATGAAAGAAAATTAGAGTGGCAATACCATGCAATCTAAAAGTGTAATTGGCTTTTGTTAGGGTTCTATACCCTTGCTAGTTGGTTGTGGTTCTGGATATAGTTTGTATTGACAAGTGAGATCACTTTTTTTTTTTTTTTTTTTTTTGAACTTTTAATTTTGGTCATTGTTATGCCATCCACATTGAAGTACTTTTGAAATAAACAATTAAGGGAAAACTATCTTTTTCCATTTTAGGAAAGTTTTCAATGACCTGTCCCCCTATTTCGCTTGAGGGTCCCTTTCTGCCTACCCTTGTGTTTGAAATCAGAGCAACCCTTAGGTTTGTACAGCATTACCCACTCCCAAATATCAATCAGCTACTTTCCATTTTAGGAAAGTTTGGTTTCTATCCAATCCCTTAACATATGCGGAAAGATGGACAGAAAACAGATTTCAAAGATAAAGATTCCCTGTTGTCCAGTTGTCTTCTTCTCTGAACACATTTCAAATCCCTTTCATATATGTCATGGCTTTGTCCCTTCTTTTTACCGAAAAAAAAAAAAAAAAAGCTTTGTCCCTTCTTCTTGTTCCTTTCTATTACAAAACTCTCCTCCCTAGTCACCCTCATCCTCTAGATATCATCCTTGCCCTTCAGAATATTCTCCCCCTCCTGTTCCACGTGTCAATTTGTTATGGCTACATGCTATGTTAAATTACCAACATACCCCTATCTTTTATTTCACCTATAAAATGAATCCTATTAGAAAAAAATTAATAGAGTAAAAGATTCTGATCCAACGGTTATCCTTGATGTAGAAGATAATATAACCTAAAAAATTTGTCACCCTTCCTCTAGGATAGAGCTATCTTTATTTTCTTGTGGTTGGATATCCCAAAAGCTATATTACTGTCCAACATCACAAAGCTCTTTATATTGAACCATAGAACCTAACACATCAGTGGAACTGTGGAAAGAGTCAAGTACACAAATTAAGGGTCTATTGATGGATGGATTGGAATCAGTCTGGATCGGCTTTGGAATTGGCATATTTCAGGTATCTAGGGTTTCTCTGTCAGAGCTGGATAAGGGGAATCGGGATTAGACTCGGCTGACCCGATCTGAGTCTTAATCCTTGGGACTTGGGTACACATGAGAAACCAAAAGAACTTTATAGAAGGTTTAGGTTTGAACTTCAACTTGAGCTTGCAGATGAGATTCCAAACATAAAGTTGGGATCAGATAAAGTGGTTGCTTTAGTGGGTGTAAGAGGGAGCCCTTAGGTTAGCAGGGCACTCTCTACAGCCTCTACTTGTGTTTTTAGTTTCAAGCTTGGACAAAGGGGCAAAAGGACAAAGCTAATGTCACTTTGAATTCTATGTGTGTGTGTGTGAGAGAGAGAGAGAGAGAGAGAGAGAGATTATTTTTTATCTTTAATTTTTTATTTTTATTTTTTAATGCTATGAATTCTATTTCAATTTCTCTGGTCCGTTAATATGATTTTTGTACCTAATAATTCAGCCTTATCTCAATCAAGTGGAGTTAATATAGATTCTTGCCCTTCAATCAACTTTATTTGAGGTCGTACATGATACAAGACCTAATTTATGCATATCTTTCCTCACCACTTCTCATAAGTTATATTTGTACTCAATTTCTTATAAATTGAAGTCAATTAATTTTGAAATAGCAAAAAGAACTATTTCAATTTCAAAGAAAAGAAATTGCTTCAATCTATTCGGGCTAATGATTTTAATGAGCATGTATTCACGACTGAAAATATTGGCAATAGTGTGATTTATCATTAAAACTCAAATCTCTCTCTCTCTATAGGAGAATATGAACGACACAATTGACGAAGATCTCTTCTTACCCCACCCTCTCACCCTTGTTTGGTCCTCTGCTACACACACTCCCTTTCCGTGAGCCACATCACCCGCGACAATGCCTCTCTCATGCAATCCCTCACCCCCACCTTCCCCTAACATGAGCCATCACTCTTCAACCTGATCTCCTCCCTCCCCCAGCCCCCCTCCTACTGCCCTTTCCACTGACAATCCAAAAACAATCCTTCTTCAGATGCCTTGTCTTACAAGTGAAGAACGATAGAAAATAAATCATGATTGCACTCACCTTCATGGGTTTCTCTTTCCTTCTACGTATGTGCTTGCATGCAAGGCAATTCCTCACGCTTGTTGGGGAGGAAGAAGACCATAAAGAGAGAGAATCTATTCTCAAAGTGGACTACCAAATGTAATTATTGTTTTTGAAATTATAATAAAAATTTTCAATTCCTTCACCCAAAAACTATTCAATTAAAAGGAAAAAAAAAAAAAAATCAACGAAAGAATAAATAGAAATCATACAAAGAGGGCATTTAGTCTCTGATGTGGTTGTGAAAGAGAGATTTGGTAGACTTTTTTTATTTTTCTTTTGGGATCCAAATATGAAAATCTAGTGCAAAGGCAGATTCATGAATATATCATGTATAGAGTGATTAATACTTTGATGCGTCCCCATTGTCCCATCCAATGGGGGACAAAGAGCACCTAATCTCAATACTAATCTGATGTCGAAGGATATGTGTCTCACTAGTGAGTACCCCACATCCAAAATCTTCAGGCCCTTAAGCACATTTTTAACTAAGGAAAAGGTTCATTATTATTCAACCCTTTAATTTCAACAGACGTGCCCACAAGGTGGACCATCGCATTAGAACTTCTCTTAGCACTAAGTCAAGCTAGACAGTGACCCTTGAAATAACATTAATGAAATGATATAAGGTAAATGAACATTAACCATCTCTCTCTCTCTCTAATAATAATAATAATAATAATAATAATAATAATAATAATAATAATAATAAAAAAAGAGGAACTTGAAGGCGCAACCTCATATGGTGGTGTGACATGTTCACTATTAAAATGTTTTCTTGATTCCACAATCGAAGTAAAATATCAAATTTAATATAAAAATTAATGAACCTAGGCTCCCAAAACAACCATATTTGGGATGGAATCTCATTAATGGGGCATCTAGTTTAGAGTCCGCATTCTCTCTCCACGTGGGGATGGTCCCCACATGGGATCTAGCATCCATGGGATACATCCCGCATGTCATAGTTGGGTCCTCACCCCATGGATGGTGGATCCCTAAGTGGGGCGAAATCTAGATTCCCCAGTGTAAATAGGGTGGAATCTCTTTGATGGGTACATAGTTCTTCTAGTCATTCAGACAAGAATAAAATTTAGTGGATACATAGATCTCAAAAGTTTCTGTCACATGCTAAGTTTCGTGTAAGTGGAGCTGGCTATGCATCAAAAAACAAATCATCAAAAAATCTGGGACTAATGACAATAGGTGCATGGGACTTGATGGGTTACATGAACATACGTTGAAGGGTGTGGCATTATTACATGGGATGTTATATGGAAAAAAAGAACTTGTTGCTATCCAGTAGCAAGAACTTTTCTGCTCTCCGGGCTCGTAGCTAAAGAAATGGAATAATTCACTTCTCTTTTAGGTTCACAAAAACCCTTCTAGGCTTTAGTATTTTCCAAATTACGCTTCGATATTCCATTTCTTTGTCTGCGAGCCTAAGTAATAGGAAGGTCCCTACAACCCGCATAGAAACAAAATTTCATCCAAGTTATATGGTTAAATTTGAGTAAAATATTTGAAGTCCATTCAAACCATTCCCCCGATATCCAATGGTTGAATTTTCCACATCGATTCATTCTTCCACATGGCCAAACTAAGTAGGGTCCCCCTGGATTGGGTTGTTTGGCTTTTTTCTTAGGCCTTGGTTTGGTCCCCCACTTTTAGGGGGGAGGTTTTCAATAGGGAAATTTCTGTTAAAAATGGATTTTTCCATGCATTTAGAGTTGCAAATCTTTCATTGCAAAGAGATTCTGCCATACCAAACGGGCCCTACCTGTCTGGGATTCTCCAGAAATTGTCACTTACAAATATTCCTTAACAGGTACTAGGTATTTTCATAGATATCCTACGTATCCACAAGAGAAGATTACAGATAGTATCTGTTAGACTGAAAAGCATCAGCGTATAACAGCCAGTTAGAATATAAAGGACCCACTTGCCTTTACTTTTACAATGGAAAAGAGAATAATATATGGCCACAACAGATCAGTCCTAGGATTGGAAAGAAAAGTAGAATTCAGCCATAGAATGGAAGCAAACTAAAAGAGGGAGAGTCTATCAGATAATTTGTATATAAATATAGCCTTAACCTCTCTTGAATGGAACCAAGTCTCTCCTTCCCTACCCATTTGAAGCTCTTCTTCATTCCTTTCTCTAAGTTCTTCTCTTTCCTTTTCAAACCCTTTGAGGGTGCTGAGCTACACCAACATTGCCATAGGTTGTTTCATTTTTGGTTGGGGACATTGCTATATTGGTTGTGTGATACTGATACTCACTCATAATGCCAAGGGAAAGAGAAAGGGATCCTTTAGTAGTTGGTCGTGTAATAGGGGATGTGCTTGACCCTTTTAACAGAAGATTATCTTTAAGGGTCACCTATGGTTCTAGGGAAGTTAGCAATGGATGTGAATTTAAGCCTTCTGCAGTGGTTAACCAACCTAGGGTTGAGATTGGGGGAAATGATCTAAGGACCTTTTATACACTGGTTAGTCTTGGCTTCTTAATTAGTTTCCTTTTTTTTTTTCCTTTTGTAATTTTTGGTTGAAAGGGCCTGCATGCATGACAGTCACTAATGCAACTTACCAACATATTGGCTTCTGTCATCTCTTTCAGGTTCAATGGATAGTTAAACAATATATAATGAGCAGAACTGTCTTTACATTTACATCTCATATTTTTTTCAGATAGTTTGTGCTTGTTAAGTGGTTTGTTTATCTTGCAGATCATGGTTGACCCTGATGCACCCAGCCCAAGTCACCCAACCTTAAGGGAATATTTGCATTGGTTCTCTCTCTCTCTCTCTCTCTCTCTCATACAGAAGCAACCATGAGGACTTGATATTGAGTCTGGATCAGCTCCCCATGTGGAGAGAGCAGTTACCTTCCCCACATGGGATCCCACCCTCCATGTGGGATCATCCTCTCCCCTCTGACTTTGGTCAGATCCTTTATTAAAGAAGTCAAACCCCATGAATAGTGAGATGTCATTTGGGAAGGTCACCATATGAGGAGATGATCCAGACTCCTTGATATTAACCTATAACTTGAATTACTATGGATTCAAAGCTATTATTTTCTCTCCATACTTACTGCACCTAAGAACTTGCTTTCTGATAATCTCTTAACCATCTCCTTAATTATGATGGTTTTCAGGTTGGTAGTAGATATTCCTGCAACTACAGGGGCATCTTTTGGTAAGTTCTTTTGAGGATTTCTTTTTTGGTAAGTTCTTTTAAAGATTGAATCCTAGTTTAATGCTGTTTTATGGTAACCTATATAGGCTAATTAGGGATAAAGGAAATGGATCCCACCTGACTCAAGAACAGTTTGATAAAGGCTAAACATACCTTAAATTGAATCAATTTATTAATATTACGCCATGAGATGCGATACGATGCGATGCGGATAGTCGAATTTGTGCCCTAAACTGTAGGATCCTATCATTGCATCCCACCAGATTTGCTAAAAGAAATGCATATCTAACAATATGCCATTGACTATGAACTTTAAATGTAAAGACATGGTTTATGTTTTCTTATTATTTTTTTTTTATCAACTTGGTTGGTTCATTGATAAGTGGACTATGTTAAGTAGGTATATATTTCTCAACCACTTAAGCAAGAGATTATTGGTTAACAGTCACAGATTAGATGGCACGATTCGATTAGTGTGGTCGGTCGAGTTTCTTTGATCCATTAAACAACCCATTTAATCCCTAATCATGTTGATTTATTCTAGCTAATTAGTTGCAGGACCACACCACACTATACCCTCTTACTGGTAGCTTCTTTCATGTCCCACCCACCATTTTCTTAGGATCACCCTACACTGTACCCTCCTTATGCCTTGGGAAAGACAAGTTTCAGAGACAACAATGGGCCATATACACTTTGGAAAAGGAAGCAACTCAAGAGCTAGCTCTCAGACAAAATTCAACTAGAGTTATGTTGAATGGAAGGATGAGGAGTACTAGGGATGAGTCAGATGGATTTGGCTCTTGTTGCAGGTCCATGGCCTAGACTTAGACTTGATGAGGAAACAAGTCATAATATCTCTTTGAGAAAAATCTGGTTTAGGAGAACTAGTGAAGAGATTCCATCCTCTGACCAGACCAGTCATCATCAATCCAACCCAAACAGCTAAACCCCCCATACCTATTGTGAGAGACAGAGAGAGAAAGAGATAGAGAGAGAGAGAGAGATGACTTTCAAACTAAACCTTTCAAACCTTTTTAGTTGGCTACTTGTTATTTGGAGAGAGAGATGACTTTCAAACTAAACCTTTCAAACCTTTTTAGTTGGCTACTTGTTATTTGGCATTCCAAGTTTCCGTACACTTAAAAAGAACTTTAGCAGTCGACATTGTTCGTGAGAGCTGTGATTGGAGGCTCACAAAGTCCACAGTGACATCCATTTACTTACACCCAAGAGGAAATAATGGAGGATGAGTGATGTGCGTGCCCATCACTCACTTGGATATGTCTGGAGTCTGAACCATAAAATCCTAACACCTAACACCTAACAGCTGACACATCATTGTCACATACACCAATGTTGCCACTGGTTGTCTGGAGAAAACCTATAGCTTTTTAATTTTCCAATTTTTTTATTTTTTAGGGCAAGTGTCTGTTTTTTTTTTTTTTTTTTTTAAGGAATGCTCTATGTTCAAACACAATGTCATGCAAACCTAGAAAGAGCTCGGTGATCATTTTAAGCACCTATATTTTTTGGACAATTTTTTTTAATTATTTATTTTTATTATTAAATCTATTTTTTTTTGTTCTTATTGTTCTTCCTTTTAGGAAGATATTATTTTTTTGGATTTTATGCTCAAACACAATGTCATGCGAATCTATAAGGAGCACGGTGATCATTTTACGCACCTATATTTTCTAGACAAAAATTTATTTTTTTTAATTATTTATTTTCATTATTATTATTTATTATTATATTTTTTTTTGTTCTTATTGTTCTTTCTTTTGGGAAGATTTTATTTGGATAGCTACTTGAAGGATGGTGATACATAGCATATACCTCAGGTCAATAGAGGCCATAGAGATCATGTTTATCATCACAATCTTAGAATCTTTTCTACGTAGGGCCAATTGATTGGGACAAATTAAATATACACTTTATAAAGGATGGTATATCTCTTACATCATCGTAGGATCAGAATATTTTATTCCATTACATCACCTCTTAGGTATGTCTAAGTATAAACTATAAAGTTAGATATCGTAAAAGGAAAATCTCTGTTTTTGGTGGGATTAGCAATGCTCAAGACACATTCAGATGCTTTTGGAGGCCACCCACTTACTGAAAAAAAAAAAAAAAAAAGGCCCATAAAGCCACCACGAATGGGAATCCATTCACTGCACCTCATCTGGGCATTCGAAGGGAGAGGGGAGAGGGATCTCCAACCCCCTTGGATCGAGAGTCTGGATTGGGTCTTCATACGAGAATCATTTTCCTGTAGTGCTTGATCCACGCATGGAGTCGACTTGTTCTCTCTCTTCTTACAATAAGTTTTCATAGTGAGTGGAATTAATATATGAATCAGGCACCGTACGAGAATGTTTCTCATACGAGGACTTGATCCAAACTCTTGGATAGCGTGATGAACCTCACTGGTCAAAGGGAAACTTTGTCCAAAGCATTTTGAGCTGATTTTATGTGTTACTCAAAAGCCAAGACCACCCCATTGAATATGGGCCTTGAAGCCCATTGGGCTGCCTCAGCTCATTTCCAAGTCTAGTCCAAATTATGCACAATATTGTCTTTTGCCATATATGAATTGCTTCTCACTTAATTACTTAATTGATTTCAGGGCAAGAAATAATGTGCTATGAGAAACCACAGCCAACAGTTGGAATTCATAGATATGTTTTGATGTTATTCCAGCAACTTGGTAGGCAGACTGTATATGCTCCTGCTTGGCGTCAAAATTTCAATACTAGAGACTATGCCGAGGTTTATAATCTCGGATTGCCGGTCGCCGCCCTTTATTTTAACTGTCAGAGAGAGAATGGATCCGGCGGACGAAGACATGAAATGAATGTTCATAGATTCTGAGACTTGAACTGAAGAAAGAGATGGATTTCTAATTTGAAGATTTGAAAACTAAGAGAAAGATGGATGCCTTAGATGTTACTCATGTGTCTCATTTCTTCATCTTATCTTTTTCCCTTGCTTGTATCATTTCACTAAAGCTAATTAGCTACCATTGGAAAACAGTTCAGTCATTATCTACTACGTTTTGAGATAGGCTATGGGTGAATATTTACTCGCACAACCTTCCCCCTTTATTCTCAAACCTCAAAAAAATATAAATACAATAATAGTATAATAAGGGAGAAAGAACTCTGCCAGCCCCTATGGCTCCTATATTGGCGTGTGGACCAATGGAAGGGCACATGGGGCATCAACCACCACCCTACCCTAGTTTAGTTGATGCACTTGTGTGCCCTCCCATTTTCCAGCATGCCAATACAGGAGCCACATGGACGAGCAAAGTTCCTTCTCCCTAATAATTCATAAGAAGAAGAAGAAATTAAATATTAAATAAAACTGTTTGTACATCTATGTTGTTAGTTAGGTTGATATTTTGTTTCCTGTTCATAGATACGTAAGCCAAATGAGCTAAGCAAGAACACTTTGTTGGTAGGCTTGAGCAGAAACGTAGTTAGTGATACGAGGTCATAAACGTCCAAAAAAATAGGAGCAACACTCTAAGGCCACAAAGTGGTACTTTTATCCAAAATAAGATGACTTAACTCCTCTGAATTACTCTAAACTAATGCTCCATCCTTTCACCTTCACAAGCTATAATCCATATAGAAAACTTCTAGTGCTTACTTCAATAGAGTTTCCAGTCATCAAATAATTTGTAGACAGTAAGATACTTTTCCCTTTAAAAATGATATAATTAGCCCATTCGGAAGTATTTTGATTAGTATTTGATATATCATAATTGGTATTTGTAGAGTTGGGCCTTCTCCCTAGTAATTATAAAGGAAAAAGTTTTCTCCGGAGGAGTATGGCCACTACATCCATCCAGACACATGGAGCGGACAAAATGATGATCAACCCAAATGAAAGGAAAAATGATTTTCCTGTGAATGTTTCCTCATGCGTTTTCATTAGTTCTCATGTATGTGTAGGAACCACACTCCCTCCATAAAAAATACTTCCCCTAATCATAATGAGGTTCAGCTTCTGATTGATAGGAAGGCCTCATCAAACCTAGTCCAAGAAAATTCAACTAAATCCTAAGCCTTGTAATACATATTTACAGAAAGTACATATATGACATACAAGTGTCAACTATTGATACTAAATTGTTACTATAGATCCTATACATGCCAACGGTGGTGGTATTTGTTTTGTTTGGGTGATCATTTTGTAATAAATTATGATAATGTAATTGTTTTTCTTAGGCTATTGCTCATATCTACATAAATGGACCTCTTTATTGCCCAAGCCAACAATATGGTTTATAGAGATTTAGAACCCGAACCAACCCCCACGCCCACCCACCCACACCCCACACCCCACACCCCACACCCACCCCACCCAAAAAAAAAAAAAAAAAAAAAAAAAAATTCCTGATAAAAGGCTTAAATAATTTTGATTAGGTTGGCCCAAAGAATCTAGGTTCTTCTCCTTTCAGTATTGGCTCACAATCTTTCATGGAAACCTAACGGAGATGAGGAACCATATTTGTAATCCTTGATGCTCAATACATGTCCTCTTGGTAATTAACTCTATTTATTATTAATTGAAGTCCCATCCTAATGAATATTGTAACATCACTAATGACAAGTGTCAATATTGCCATTGAGCTCAGATTTATTTATTTATTTATTTTAATTATAGTGAATGAATTCTCACTTGATATTCTCTTTATTCAAGAAGTGAATTCCTTATTGAGAATCTCTCTCATTCACAAATGAACATTGTGATTCGAATGCATCGATAATTAGCCAATATTGGTATTAACCTTTAGAACAAAACATAGAATGTCTAACTACGACGGTGAGTATCTCTAAGGTTTAGAGATCAAATTATCGATAACGAGAGTCTTGTGGCTAAGACACAACAAATTGCATTCCATGTGAGAATCCTATAATGATTTGGTTTGATACTACTAATTAACTGTAATAAACACTAGATTTTGTCACCCCTAATCTTCCTCTTTTGCTGCCAATGCTTTGAGCCCAAAATAGGACTTAGGAATTTTTTACTATAAAAAATGATCGTTTTAACCCTAGAATGACTTGAATGCCCAAACATTATTAAAATGGACTAAAAAAATTTTAGCCAACATAATTTTATAATGTTAAATCTAGTCTTAAAATTTGGTGCAAATCTGACACTTTTGGCCATCATTTAGCAAAACCCTAATTCTACATGCCCTCCAACTTTTGGACATAGATCTAACTGGGATCCTAGTCAAATTTTTGGTTGATTTTGCATCATTGGACAGTAATTATAAGTACTTTCCAAAGATATGTTGTAATACCCTACTTCTTAAACCCGGTCTGATTATGCGGTTGACCCGGTTTAACCATGCCGGAACCGAACCAGAGGGAGTTAGAGCGGGTTCCTTATGGGCTATGATGGCAAGGGTGACCTTAAACACCGGCTGGCCTGACAAGTCCGAGCCAGTGCCAGAAGAGATGGGAGTGCCCAAGCCGTGTACATGCACCTACCATAAGGCCATGTACGGATAAAGCAGGTATTATAGCCGTATTTTAAGGTATATATGTATACTACATCGTATGCTAGGGTGGGGTTCGCGCTAGACCCTAACTTTGTCAAAATCCCAAGTTTTAGCCCTCAGGTGGGCGGACAGGTGGGTGCACCCACCCACTTGAGTGACCCATCCATGTGCATTATTCATTTATTTAGGAAGCATATATATAGCATTTAGGATTTTCTTTTCTTTCCATTTATGACACCCGTACGCTGGTGAAAATAGTAAAGAGGAGAGAGAAAAGAAAGGGAAGAAGAAGGGAAGAGAAGGAAGAGGAAGAAGAGAAGGATTTCAGCGGCGCCGAAGCTTGATCTTCCCATTCTGGCGCCGGAGGAGTGATCTTCAACTCTAGATCTACATTTAGAGGTAAGCAAAGTTGGGTCTCTTGAACATTCACCATACCCAAGCTTAAACCCTTGATTCGAGTAGGATTTCTTGAGATCTTGTAAATCCCCTTTGAAATGATGAATCTAAGGTTTAATAGATGATTTATGTGTTGATCTTGAAGGATTTGAAAAGGTATTGACAAGGTGGAAGAAGCATTGTGGGTTTGAAGTGATTTGGAGAGTTTGAAGTTGTTCTTGGGAAAAGAAGGTAAGATGGTTTCCCATAACTTGAATCTAACCTAGATCTAGGTTAGAGCCATCCTATAAGACTTGAAAGTGTGAAGAATGGGTTGAGAAAAACCCCCATTTGAATCCACAAAGAATGGAGGAAGTTGGGAAGAAACAACAGTTTTTTCGCCAAGACCGGTGGGTAGGACCGGTGGGCCATCCAGCCCGCCTGTGAGCACCCACCTGAGAGGGCAGGGGCCTTCGGGCACAACCGACGAGCCCAACCGGCGGGCCACCCTACCTATCGGTCCTAGCAGGGGCCCCTGGCCCAACCGGTGGGCCAGACCGGTGGGCCCTACCGGTGGGCCCCTACCCGCCTGTCCAAACTGGTGGGTAGGACCAGTGGGCCAGACAGCCCACCTGTCTGACCCACCCGTGTGGCCCAAAGGTGATTCTTACGTCTGATTGGACCCAAATCGGACGTGCGACCTTCTTTTAACGTTCTAAACATGATTGTGTCATCGGATCGTGTTAATTTTGATTTCAAAATGGTGAAGTACTAACCCCGCTCAATTATGTTAGGTTCACCAAATCCTACCCGATTCGCACCAGATCTCACCTGTACCGAACGGGAATCCTTGAACACTACAGATAAGTGGGGAGATGACATTTGGCCTTGTTTCTAGGCATTGTTTGGCATTTATTTAATTATATCTAGTCTAGTCATGCCATTATGAATATGCTATGTAGATTAGTCATTCCTCACATTGTTATGCATGTGTGCTATGTTTATTTTCTAAATGCCAATTGAATGAGATGTTTATATGTTAAATGTGGACATCATGGTGCATGATGCATTGATAGACTAGATATCGTAGTCGGCTTGAAAACGAGTGCATTGGTGGCCCGTGGTATGGGACGCGGTGGCACTATGCAATCGTACTATTATCATATTGGAGCGCATGCGGTATTAGGATTTTCACCATCCCGTGCTACGACCCTTTCCAACAGGGGTTGAGGTGTTGGGTTATCATTTGGGGGGAAGCAATGATCGCGGTCGTCGGGTCACTGTGGGGGTTAGACATAATACCCGACGGGTCATTTAGGACAGTCGGTAACCCCGGCGGTACATTCAAGAGGGCCAATCGTACTGCTTTTAAATTGCTGGAGTCAGCACCTTTAATTTCAGTCATTTACATTTCTGTTGAGAGCCGGTGGACGGCATTGTCTTTACTTTTCCAAGTACTCATGGTGGACCTTCTCCGACAGCCCTATGGGCGTATCGCGGGATGGAGTTCGCGGCTCGTACCTGGGGTATACGCGCACTGTGGCTGTAGTAGCACTAAAACCGAAGACTTAGTGATGTTGCTTAGGTGGATGTGATTTAAAATGTATAGCATGACATGTAGTGCATATGATTGTGTTTTGATGTGTGGACTGTTGTGTGGTCCATCTTACCACTTACTGAGCTAGTGAGCTCATCCCACGGGTCCCCCCTTTTTAGATGATTTTACAGGTCATACATCTGAGGAGCACGGGGTGGATCCCACAGTCGAGTTTCCTGAAGAGGACTGGTGGACCCCTGAGGAGTTAGAGCACG
>NC_056566.1:1821024-1822643 GCF_013358625.1 Macadamia integrifolia
TATATGAATTGTACTTTTATTGTGTAAATATCATGCCTTCGGGCCCACATGTATATAATTATTGTATCACAATTCGGGTATCAAGTATTATGGGATTATTCACAGGTAAAACTTAGTATTCCGCTGATCTGATGAGCTTATATTAGTTGTGTGTATGCTGTGGTGGAATACAGTATCTGATGATCCTGGCAGGTTTGGGTTAACCGGTGTTAACCCGGTCACTGGCCCGGTTCTGTGAGAACTGGGTGTGACATATGTGGATGTTCAATATTTGATAGTTAAATCTTTGGAAATCAACCCCTGAAAATTGTTGAGAAAGGCAATCGCACTGGCCTCCAACCAAATAGGCCCAATTTTTGAGCCCCTATGAGGCTGTCATGGGGTAGCCTCTCCACTCCAAGCACGGCGGCATTCTTAGTTTGGGTAAGAGACCTTAAATTTTTTCCTCTCTCCTCAAATTATACATACCCTTGTATTTTTGCCCAAATCACAAGCTGTGTTTAGACCATTACTATACATGCACTATTGTGATATTTGAAAATTGTACATGCAATTTTCAAATCTCTGACACGTCATTATAATGTTAGATATTAATTTACCAAAACTACCCCCAGTTATGCCATAACACTGTTAGAAATTTCCAAATTATTTTTAGAACATAGATGCATTTGTGTTACGTACCATGTCCTCCATCTCCTCCGCATGTTCATTATACCCATGTGGAACTATGTTGGATCTGATCCCTAGTGAGGGTACGTAGGTAGCTTAACAAAGTTATGTCAAGGTTCGATCCTCTTATATGTATATATTAAATTCCCCATTTACTATTTATATCATGTTGGAACTATTTAACTTCATTGCTACCCTATTTATATTAGATTTATGCGTTTTCATATATGTCTACTGCTTTTGGCCTAAATACCTAGATACTTAGACTACGTTAAATTTACTGTTTTCTATAGCTGCTAGTTAGTATGATTAAGTAGTAGGCTTTTCTTTATATTTCAAGCAATTTTAGAATGGTCTAAATAGAAAAAGACTGGCCATCGGTTGAGCATGGCTCGGTGCCTAACACCTTGTCAACCCATAATTTTGAACCTACCTAGAGTTTGGGTAGACCCACCTGTGAGTGTTGAATTGAAAAAAATTTACCTCTTTGGTTAGTTTACTTCTGAATTAGACTAGCTCCAATTAGAACTAGGCTGGTCTAGACTCTAGACCTATCTAGGGTTGGTTTTGAAATGTTCAGATGTCCATATCTTAGCTTCTGTATATCCGAATCAGAAAATCCATTTTTCTTCATATTATTTTGCATATACTTGGTATGAAAATTGGGAAAAAATTGGCCGACAAGGATTGCCTTTCGTGTAAGTCCTACTTGACTAAAACGAAATCTTCTCCCAATGAAGGGCCATATAAGCTCATTTCCATACCAAATTTGGAAATGATAAAATAATCCATCATTCGAACATATCGACAAATTTTAGGAATAAATAACTACTTTTTCTCATTTTTTATGCAAGGGTATTTTTGTCATTTTTATGAGCAATATGTAAACATGGTGGCCAGCATGGAAAATTTCCCATTCCTCGAGGGATATACTTTTTTTTTTTTTTTTG
>NC_056566.1:1822663-1827311 GCF_013358625.1 Macadamia integrifolia
ATCAGACTTTATTAATCCGGCAAAAAAAGAGAAACAAATAATCAAAACCATCCAAAAAAAAAAAGGTAGGCTGAATCAACCTACTGACACTAATTTACTAAGCAAGATGCCTTCCTTCCCCCTTCGACATTGCCATTAACAGGAAGGACACATCACCACTTAGTAGAATCTATATCTTGGTCTAGACATGGCATCCCATACAACCTCCTCTGAATATGAGAAGGGAGATCACATTTATCTTCTGCAACAGAGTCTGACTCAATCCGAAGCGCCGGAGCATTCAACTCCTTTTTCTCATCATGGTTATAGTGGCCTCCAAGGGTGACAAAATGGAGTGTCTACACTTGCATCTTTGTAGTCCTTTTTCTTTTCACATGTATTATTTATTTCTTAGTCATTATATATTTTTAAGGGGAGAGGATTTCCCATGATGCTTGAGTACTAATTCCGACATATGGGAATCCCAATTATGAATAGTAAAAAAAGGGTTATATATATATATATCTATATACCCTTAATTGGTATACTTGTGGGATCTATCATTAATTTTTCTTATTATTTTGAGATAATATCTGAATGCTATGTAAAACCAACTATAGAAAATTTGTTCCTATTTTTTGTCATCTCCTATTGTATTTAACTCTGGTTTCATACATTTTCCTTTTAAAAATTGTTATTCAACAAGTAATCCAATTGGTTTGACTATGTATTTTTCATGTGTTTATAATGCTTTTTTGGGAAAATTTCAAGTACCATGCCTATAACTAATCCAAATTTGACGAGGCACCAAATGTTTTGAAAAATTTCAACAGCACCCAGTTTGAGAAACGGTGTTAACTTAAAACTTTGAAAAAAAGAAAAAAAAAAAAAACATTTTAACCCTATTATATCCCTCCATAGAACCCACTAGGGACCCAACACTTGCCCTTCTCTCATCAACATGAACGAAAGTCAGGGCGGTGGGCCATGCCATGCCTCTTTCTATTACTTGTTCGTTACTTCCTTTTCCTTTCCAAGGGCTCTTCGTCTTTGAGGATGGGGCAACAGAAGTCGAAGTACTCATATCCCAGTTTGAAAGAGGCTCAACTAGTGTTTTTAAGTGAATTATGGAAGGAACACTAGCTCTTTTTCTTCTGCAAACACGACAGCAACCCGTGTTAGATCTAATTAGGGTTTCACAATAGACCCTAATCGGTTCCCATATAGACAACTAGAATATGATATAAATTAAAACATGAATAATTGACCAGATCGTAGAGGATTGAAATTGTACCTTTCACCTAGTATGTTGAAGATGATTGATGTTGGTCGCTCCCACTTTCGTACTTTTGGCTTGGCTATAGATCTTCTACAACCCCTTAAACCTCCTTGGTTTTCTCACTTTAGTGGTAAAGTGGGGAAGAGTGAACGATAGCTGTAGGGACCCAAAACCTAGTATTTATAATACTGTCCTGCACCCAAAACCCTAAACCATAATGAGTTGGGCCAGTATATCCCTAAACTTGAGAGTGAACCAAACCGGTTCATGTAATTTGACTCTCACCCATTTAATCAGTCCGAATAATTAATTTAGCCCATAAATTCAATAATCTCCCACTTGGGCTACATTAATTATAAGGATGTCTTTTAAATTGGTATGACGATAGAATCTTATTACATTAACCACTCTTACTGTGATCCAGTTGAAAAACCACTCACATCGAATAACAGCAGAAGATATACCTCAATATACGGCATACAATTTTCTATTATTACAAACATAAGTAAGTTTCTTAACACGAATTTATGTGGGATACTATCATAGAAACATTGACATATCCTCAAATTACATTGTTGTCATTCTATGTAGGTTCTTAACTGTGATATTAACCTTCACTGTGACAAATCACCTTTGATTTGTGGTTAATATCTAATTGTGGCTTTTCACCTATAAACTATGACAAATATTGCCTATGAACTGTGACAAATACTGTCTTAAAATGTGGTAAACATTACCTTTTGAACTGTGCAAAAAATTACCTATAACTAAGACAATTACTGCCTATAAAAACATTCTCAAATGAAATCATAAACCAAATAATAAAAAAAAAATAACTGTGCATAATGTAAATGCTAAAACTTAGCCATAATTCATCAAACTGTGCCCCAAAACATATGGGCTAAGGTTCAAAACATAAACAAATACTAAACAAAACCAGAGCTCCCATTAATCAAGCATTTCAAATAATTGTATGTAAATAAATCCTAACTACTTGATGGGATCGATTTTTACTTGTTCTCAATTGTTGGTGATCAGTCTACCTCACCTTTTCTTGGCATCATCCTGCTTATCAGCCCCAGAATTCTTCCTCTTCTCTAATCATTTCTTAAAAATAAAGCAGTCTTTCTTCACATGTCCTTTCTTATGGCACCAGAAACACTCTACGTTGTTGGTCTTCTCTTCATCCTGAGCTTTTTGAGATGTGTCAAGTTCTTGAGAGCTATTAGTCCTATCATATGGCTTGACGCTTCCTCTGTTGGAAAAATTCTTATTCCTTCTGCTTGGTCCACCAGAAGATCCCTTGTGGAGAGTTACATGTGCACTCTCAAACCTGATTTGTCTCAATTTTTCTTCCTCTTGAGTGCAAATGGAAATGAGCTTATTTAGGCTCTAATCATCTTTCAGTGCAATATAGGTAGACTGGATAACCTTATACTGACTAGGGAGGGTATTCAGTGCAATGTATATAATATATTCTTCATCGATCTATATTCCAAGATCCTTAAGTTTACCAGTATTAGTAGCTACACCCAAAATATATTCTCTAACACTCCCACATCCATCATACCTTGTATTCATTTGCCTGGTCATCAATGTGGTTTTCTCAGCTTTCTTGTTGTGTTGAAACTTGGCTTTAATAGCATCCAGGAATTTTTTGCAGTGTCTTTGATCTCTAGGTTCCCACGTATAATTTCAGGAACTGTCTTTTTTAAAACTAGTATGCACTTTCTGTTTACTTTAGTCCATTTCTTAAACTTGGTCTTTTCAACACTTCTGCTCGAGTCTGTGAGAGGCTCAGGTTTAGGCTCCTTAAGTGCCAAGTCTAAGTCAAGAAAACCTAAATGCAATTCTAATTCCTCCACCCATTTTTGATAGTTGTTACCAATGAGCATTGGGATAGAAGATACATAACTTGAGGGAATGACCATCCTACTACAACAGTAACAACAACACAGTACATGCCAAATTTTAAAATATAAATCATAATATAAAAGCATATAATACCATCAATATATTTTAAATAAGAGTTACAACTAAAACTATATCCCTATCCTTTGGGACAGAAATTAGCTGATGCTCTTTTATTCTTCTTTTACTTCTTTTAACTGTGAAAACAACATTAACTTCAGAATTCAATCACCTTTGGGCAAAAGAACTTCTAATTCAATGTCCCTTTTTGAAATGTGGATAATTATCCTCAAAACTTGATGACATAACCTTTGGGAAAGTATCACTTTTACTGTTGGGGAAGATACAATCGAACTGAATGTACCACTTTGGTGGGCTTCACTCAGTTCTATCATATTTTTCCCATTGAAGATGTATATCTTTATGTTCAAAACATACATTTAAATATGTCACTAGGACATCAATAACCATATAAGAGTCACAACCGTTATTACATTCCTATCATTTGGGCTAAGAATGCACTGGTCCTCTTGTAAATCCATATTTACTGTGAAAAGAACAATAGCTTTTGAAATTCCCTTACCTTCAGGCTTAGGAACCTCTAAGTTACTGTCATTTTCTTAACTTTGGTGACATCATCTTTGGGCAAATGTCACCTACATTGCTGCCCTGTGGAAAACCATAGAAGAATAAGATGTGCAACTTTGGTGGATTCTACTTCATCCTTTCATGGTTTCCTAAAAAAAAATTTACTTTGCAGCTAAGAATGAGCGGGAGTTTACACCATTTTCCATATTAACATATCTCAATTTAAAAACCTTTCCCAATTTCATAGTAACCAATAACATGTGTGTTTTTCAAAATATTAATTTATGCCCTCTTGTTACAATGATTAAAAAATAAATACAACATAAAATTTCAAATAAATATGTCATATATCATATTAGATCATTAAATGTGGCCTGAAACAATAAATCCAACAAAAAAAAAAAACGGATTTCAATTTGGCCTTAAAACAACCTTTAAAATGGCATTTAAAGTGGTTTAAAAGGAAAACCAAAGTGGGTCAAAATATGGGTCAACAGGTTAGGTTTTTGGGTTGACCCGACCAGTTCGGTACAACCCTAAACCGATTTATCATGTAACCCCGATTTGATTTTGGTTCATGGTTCGGTTCTTTGAACCACAATAATCAATTGACTCATTTTAATGGATCAAGTTAGTGGGCCTAACTCATTAGAATTAACTTAAACATATAACATAATACAAAATGGGCTTTAGCCCACCAGCCCAAGACTTAAAACAACTTAAAAAATGGCTTGAGCTCATTATTCTTTTAAATAAAAACTCCTAAACCCATTTAGTTATAAATAAAGGAGACTAAGGCTATCAAGGTAAAGACACCTTAATACAAAACCCTATCATCGTCTTCTTCCTCTCTTCTCTTTAGCCCCTGCGAGTTGCAGGTTTTTTTTTTTT
>NC_056566.1:1827331-1842844 GCF_013358625.1 Macadamia integrifolia
GGATCGTATTAATTTTGATTTCAAAATGGTGAAGTACTAACCCCACTCAATTATGTTAGGTTCACTAAATCCTACCCGATTCGCACGGATCTCACCCGTACCGAACGGGAATCCTTGTACGCTACAGGTAAGTGGGGAGAGGACGTTTGGCCTTGTTTCAAGGCATTGTTTGGCATTCATTTAATTATATCTAGTCTAGTCATGCCATCATGAACATGCTATGTAGATTAGTCATTCCTCACATTGTTGTGCATGTGTGCTATGTTTACTTTCTAAATGCCAATTGAATGAGATGTTTATATGTTGAATGTGGACATCATTGTGCATGATGCATTGATAGACTAGATGCCGTAGTCGGCTTAGAAATGAGTGCATTGGTGGCCCGTGGTATGGGACACGGTGGTACTATGCAATTGTACTATTGTCATATAGGAGCATGCGGTATTAGAATTTTCACCATCCCGTGCTACGACCCTTCCCAACAGGGGTTAAGGTGTTGGGTTATCATTTGGGGGGAAGCAGTGGTCATGGTTGTCGGATCACTGTGGCGGTTAGACATAACGCCCGACGGATCAATAGGACAGTCGGTAACCCCGGTGGTACATTTAAGAGGGCCAATCGTACTGCTTTTAAATTGCTGGAGTCAGCACCTTTAATTTCAGTCATTTACTTTTCTGTTGAAAGCCGGTGGACGGCATTGTCTTTACTTTTCTGAGCACTCACGGTGGGCCTTCTTCGACAGCCCTATGGGTGTATCGCGGGATGGAGTTCGCGGCTCGTACCCGGAGTATACGCACACTGTGGTTGTAGTAGCACTATAAAATCGAAGACTTAGTAATGTTGCTTAGGTGGATGTGAATTAAAATGTATTGCATAGCATGTAGTGCATATGATGTGTTTTGCTTTGTGGACTGCTGTGTGGTCCATCTTATCACTTACTGAGCTAGTGAGCTCATCCCACGTGTGCATCCCTTTTTTAGATGATTTTACAGGTCATACATCTGAGGAGCACGGGGTGGGTCCCACAGTCGAGTTTCCTGAAGAGGACTGGTGGACCCCTGATAAGTTAGAGCACAACACTGATTGCTCGTGTGAGAGTTGTGCTGTGGGACCGCAGTTCTGAGGCCGTACTGAGCTCCACTTCTGAGGCCGAGCTGAGCTTTACTATGTGATGCCGAGCTGGGCTCAACCCTTGATGCCGAGCTGAGCTCTAGCCTTCGATACAGAGCCGAGCTGTGTACTTTGATTATTTTGATGATTTCCTTTACGTACTTGATATATGAATTATACTTTTAGTGTGTAAATATCATGCCTTCGGGCCCACATGTATATAATTATTGTATCACAATTCGGATATCAAGTATTATGGGATTATTCATAGGTAAAACTTAGTCTTCCGCTGATCTGATGAGCTTATATTAGTTGTGTGTATGCTGTGGTGAAATACAGTATCTGATGATCCTGGCAGGTTTGGGTTAACCGGTGTTAACCCGATCACTGGCCCGGTTCAGTGAGAACGGGGTGTGACAATTACTGCCTATAAAAACATTCTCAAATGAAATCATAAACCAAATAATAAAAAAAAATAACTGTGCATAATGTAAATGCTAAAACTTAGCCATAATTCATCAAACTGTGCCCCAAAACATATGGGCTAAGGTTCAAAACATAAACAAATACTAAACAAAACTAGAGCTTCCACTAATCAAGCATTTCAAATAACTATATGTAAATAAGTCCTAACTACTTAATGGGATCAATTTTTACTTGTTCTCAGTTGCTGGTGATCAGTCTACCTCACCCTTTCTTGGCATCATCCTGCTTATCAGCCCCAGAATTCTTCCTCTTCTCTAACCATTTCTTAAAAATAAAGCAGTCTTTCTTCACATGTCCTTTCTTATGACACCAGAAACACTCTACGTTGTTGGTCTTCTCTTCATCCTGAGCCTTTTGAGATGTGTCAAGTTCTTAAAAGCTATTAGTCCTATCATATGGTTTGACGCTTCCTCTGTTGGAAAAATTCTTATTCCTTCTGCTTGGTCTACCAGAAGATCCCTTGTGGAGAGTTGCATGTGCACTCTCAAACCTGATTTGTCTCAATTTTTCTTCCTCTTGAGTGCAAATGGAAATTAGCTTATTTAGACTCCAATCATCTTTTAGTGCAATATAGGTAGACTGGATAACCTTATACTGACTAGGGAGTGTATTCAGTGTAATGTGTATAATATATTCTTCATCGATCTGTATTCCAAGATCCTTAAGTTTACCAGCATTAGTAGCTACACCCAAAATATATTCTCTAACACTCCCACATCCATCATACCTTATATTCATTTACTTGGTCATCAATGTGGTTTTCTCAGCTTTCTTGTTGTGTTGAAACTTGACTTTAATAGCATTTAGGAATTTTTTGTAGTGTCTTTGATCTCTAGGTTCCCACGTATAATTTCAGGAACTGCCTTTTTTAAAACCAATATGCACTTTCTGTTTGCTTTAGTTCATTTCTTAAACTTGGTATTTTCAACACTTCTGCTCGAGTCTGTGAGAGGCTCAGGTTTAGGCTCCCTAAGTGCCAAGTCTAAGTCAAGAAAACTTAAATGCAATTCTAATTCCTCCACCCATTTTTGATAGTTGTTACCAATGAGCATTGGGATGGAAGATACATAACTTGATGGAATGACCATCCTACTACAACAGTAACAACAACACAGTACATGCCAAATTTCAAAATATAAATCATAATATAAAAGCATATAATACCATCAATATATTTTAAATAAGAGTTACAACTAAAACTATATCCCTATCCTTTGGGACAGAAATTAGCTGATGCTCTTTTATTTTTCTTTTACTTCTTTTAACTGTGAAAACAACACTAACTTCAGAATTCAATCACCTTTGGGCAAAAGAACTTCTAATTCAATGTCCCTTTCTCAAATGTGGATAATTATCCTCAAAACTTGATGACATAACCTTTGGAAAAGTTTCACCTTTACTGTTGGGGAAGATACAATCGAACTGAATATACCACTTTGGTGGGCTTCACTCAGTTCTATCATATCTTTCCCATTGAAGATGTATATCTTTATGTTCAAAACATATATTTAAATATGTCACTAGGACATCAATAACCATATAAGAGTCACAACCGTTACTACATTCTTATCCTTTGGGCTAAGAATGCACTGGTCCTCTTGTAAATCCATATTTACTATGAAAAGAACAATAACTTTTGAAATTTCCTTACCTTCAGGCTTAGGAACCTCTAAGTTACTGTCATTTTCTTAACTTTGGTGACATCATCTTTGGGCAAATGTCACCTACATTGCTGCCCTGTGAAAAACCATGGAAGAATAAGATATGCAACTTTGGTGGATTCCACCTCACCCTTTCATGATTTCCTAAAAAAAAATTACTTTGCAACTAAGAATGAGCGGAAGTTTACACCATTTTCCATATTAACATATCTCAATTTAAAAACCTTTCCCAATTTCATGGTAACCAATAACATGTGTGTTTTTCAAAACATTAATTTATGCCCTCTTGTTACAATGATTAAAAAATAAATACAACATAAAATTTCAAATAAATATGTCATATATCATATTAGATCATTAAATGTGGTCTGAAACAATAAATCCAACAAAAAAAAAAAACGGATTTCAATTTGGCCTTAAAACGACCTTTAAAATGGCATTTAAAGTGGTTTAAAAGGAAAACCAAAGTGGGTCAAAATATGGGTCAACAAGTTAGGTTTTTGGGTTGACCCGACCAGTTCGGTACAGCCCTGAACCGATTTATCATGTAACCCCGATTTGATTTTGGTTCATGGTTCGGTTCTTTGAACCAAAATAATCAATTGACTCATTTTAATGGATCAAGTTAGTGGGCCTAACTCATTAGAATTAACTTAAACATACAACATAATACAAAATGGGCTTTAGCGCACCAGCCCAAGACTTAAAACAACTTAAAAAATGGCTTGAGCTCATTATTCTTTTAAATAAAAACTCCTAAACCCATTTAGTTATAAATAAAGGAGACTAAGGCTATCAAGGTAAAGACACCTTAATACAAAACCCTATCATCGTCTTCTTCCTCTCTTCTCTTTAGCCCCTGTTGTAGGTTTTTTTTTTTTTTTTTTGTTGAAATATGTCCATTTACCATTAATCCCATGACTCATATCCAAATAACAACCCACCCCACTAGATAGGTCATTATTTCGCCCAATTATTTATGATATTTACTATATCTTATTCATTTATTTATTAAGAAACTATACTATTGTATTGCATTAAAGCAAATTCTAAAACTTTCCAATTGGATTTGAATATATTAACCGAACTTTGATATCCAAAAGTTCAAACTGCCTTTATGAGTACAATTTCTAGAATTGCAAATATAATTATATTATTAAATCAAAATTCAAAATTAATTACCCCTACCATGCTTTCTCTTCCATATTCTCTAACAATGGAAAGGAATTGGTTGAATTAGTAGGGTATCTGATAAATAAAATTTTAAAGGTCTTTTCAACGGAGGATCTCCTCACTCGTTCTTGAGATCATAAATCACTACCAATCGATTCTAGCTCTGTCTGGGTTGGCTCCGATACCACTTGTTAGATCTAAATTAGGGTTTCACAATAGACCCTAATCGGTTCCCATATAGACAACTAGAATATGATAAAAATTAAAACATGAATAATTGATCAAATCGTAGAGGATTGAAATTGTACCTTTCACCTAGTATGTTGAAGATGATTGATGTTGGTCACTCCCACTTTCGCACTCTTGGCTTGGCTATGGATCTTCTACATCCCCTTAAACCTTTTTGGTTTTCTCACTTTAGTGGTAAAGTGGGGAAGAGTGAATGATAGCTGTAGAGACCCAAAACCTAGTATTTATAATACTATCCTGCACCCAAAACCCAAAACCCAAAACCACAATGGGTTGGGCCAGCATATCCCTAAACTTGAGAGTGGACTGAATCGGTTCATGTAATTTGACTCTCACCCATTTAATCAACTTGAATAATTAATTTAGCCCATAAATCCAACAACCTGCCCTTTTGTCATTTTCTCCCTCCAATGTCCCTACCCCTTCCTTTCCAAAACCAACAAATGTAAGACTACAAATTCCTCGATAAAAACCAAATTCTCTGATTGTAACAAGCATAATAAGAACTCTGACGTATATGATAGATACTGTGAATTCAAGCACAAAGATCTCCATGAACGTTAGCATTGTTATAAGTTCAAATTCACACTCATCAATCGATGAGATTCAATGTCCACACAAATCCAACAAGAGGTCTCTAAGCCAAATTGATTTAAGCATATGTAGTTCTTTAGAAACCCAAGTATAAAAACTCCCCAAAGAAGGAGTAATTATCAAGCTAAATCACGAATCATCATTGCATAACATAATTAAGAAATAACTATGCATTCAATCCATTAAATATCTAAAAGTTAATGTACAATTTTTTAAGGAGTAAAAAAGAATAGGGAAGAAAGTCTCTCACCTTGGTGCCAATCTCGGGTCGAAGCGTACTTGTCGAGTGCAACATTGAAATCTTCCATTATGAATGATATGCCTTCCATCGGAGGATAGCAATTCGTCGGAGTTTATTTGTAAAGTGTCATTGCCTTCGTCGGAGATGGAAGGGTTTTCAACGGAGACATAAAAAAACTCTAACTGATTGCATCGTAGTTTTGAGGGATTTTACAATGAAGGGTAGAACAGTTAGTTTACCCCTTTTCAAGGGTAGTTTGGCTGTTTAATGAACTCTAACCTACTGACATTATCACTTCACGAGGATTAACTAACTGAGTGGACCTATTAGTTATTTAGTTATGAAAGTGGAGCGGTATGTGATATTTTTCAAGAACATGTGTCACATGGAATTCGGGTTAGTTATAGTGGCAGTACTAGACATTTTCTAATGTTTTCCTTTATTAACTTCCTCTTCCTTTTTGTTGATGACAAAGGGTGAGAAATATAAGCATGATTTCTCTTTCTTATTTAGTACCAGTGATGGTTTTGTGTCACTCTTTCCTGATTTCTCTCCCCAATTTTCTTTTTTCTATTTCTTTTTTTGTCTCCTCACTAGTACCTCTCCAGCATTAGGGGATTCAATTCCTATGAACAATGCTTTTATATATACACTTGTGCTCAGTTTATTGTTGCATAATGTGGCGATGGATGACCAAAGGAGAAAACATGTTTAATATGGGATCCATGCATACCTTGTTTTTTATGTTGGGATTTTGTCCACACTAATATGGGTGAGCCATACCCATAGTGGTTTGGCCCATTTTGAGGAATAGGGCCAGCATAACTATTGTGAGAGTAGTTATGGTGAGATTTTGGCCACACTAGTTGTAATACCCTACTTCTTAAACCCGGTATGATTTCACGGTTGACCCGGTTTAACCATGCAAGACCCGAACCGGAGAGAATTAGAGCGGGTTCCTTATGAACTATGATGGCAAGGGTGACCTTAAACACCGGCTGGCCCGACAAGTCCGAGCCAGTGCCAGAAGAGACGGGAATACCCAAGCCGTGTACATGCACCTATCATAAGGCCATGTACGGATAAAGCAGGTATATAGCCATATATTAAGGTGCATACGTATATTACATCGTATGCCAAGAGTGAGATTCGCGCCGAGGGCCGAATTCTGTCAAAATCCCAAGTTTTGGCCCTCAGGTGGGCGGACAGGTGGGCGCATCCATCCACCTGAGTGACCCACCCATGTGAATTACTTAGTGTTTTAAAGAAGTATATATATATAGCATTTATTTTCTTTTCTTTCTCATTTATGACACTCGGACGTTGGTGAGAAGAGTAAAGAGGAGAGAGAAAAGAAAGGAAAGAAGAGGAGAAGAGAAGGAAGAGGAAGAAGAGATAGATGTTAACGGCGCCGAGGTTTGATCTTTCCATTTCGACGCCGGAAGAGTGATCTCCAACACTAGATCTACGTTTAGAGGTGAGCAAAGGTTAGGTTCCTTAAGCCTTCACCATACCCAAGTAAAACCCATGATTCGTGTAGGGTTTCTTGAGATATTGTAAATCCCCCTTGAAATGATGAATCTAAGGTTTAATAGATGATTTATGTGTTGATCTTGAAGGATTTGAAGAAGTATTTACAAGGTTGGAGAAGCATTGTGGATTTGAAGTAATTTTGAGGTTTTTAAGGTGTTCTTGAGCAAGAAGGTAAGATGGCTTCCCATCCCTTAAATCTAACCTAGATCTAGGTTAGAACCATCCTATAAGACCTTGAATGTGTGAAGAATGGGTTTGAAAAAATCCCATTTGAATCCCCAAAGATTGGGAAAAGTTGGGAAGAAACAACAGGTTTTCTGCCAAGACCGATGGGCCAGACCGGTGGGCCATCTGGCCCGCCTGTGGGCACCCGCCTGAGAGGGCAGGGCCCTCGGGCACAACCGGCGGGCCAGACCGATGGGCCAACAGACTGGCCACCCTACCTGCCGGTCTTAGCAGACCCCCTGACCCAATCGACGGGCCAGACCGGTGGGCCAACCTACCCGCCGGTCCAGACCGATGGGTCTGACCGGTGGGCCAGACAGGTGGGCTGTCTGACCGGTGGGCCAGACAGGTGGGCTGTCTGACCCACCTGAGAGGCTTCAAATGTGATTCTTACGTCCGATTGGACCCAAATTGGACGTGCGACCTTCTTTTAACGTTCTAAACATAATTTTGTCATCGGATCTCATTAATTTTGATCCTAAGATGGTGAAATACTAACCCCGCTCACTCATGTTAGGTTCACCAAATCCTACGCTTCCCGCACCGGATCTCACCCGTACCGAGCGTGAATCCTTGTACACTATAGGTAAGTGGGGAGAGGACTTTTGACCTTGTTTCAAGGCATTGTTTGGCATTCATTTAATTGTATCTAGTCTAGTCATGCCATCATGAAAATGCTATGTAGATTAGTCATCCTCATATGGTTATGCATGGGTGTTGTGTTTATTTTCTAAATGCCAAGTGATAATATGCTTCTGTGATGAATGTTGACATCATTGTGCATGATGCATTAATAGATTAGATGCCATAGTCGGATTGGAAACGAGTGCATCGGTGGCTCGTGGTATGGGACGTGGTGGCACTATGCAATCGTACTATTGTCATATAGGAGCATGTGGTTTAGGATTTTCACTTTTCCATGCTACGACCCTTCCTAACAGGGGTTAAGGTGTTGGGTTACCATTTGGGGGGAAGCAGTGGTGGCGGTTGTCGGGTCACTATGGCGGTTTAACATAACGCCCGGCGGGTTATTAAGACAGTCGGCAACCCTGGTGGTATATTCAAGAGGGCCAATCGTACTGCTTTTAAATTGTTGGAGTCAGCACCTTTAATTTTAGTCATTTATTTTTCTGTTGAGAGCCGATGTTCGGCATGTTTTTATTTTTCCGAGTACTCATGGTGGGCCTTCTCCAATAGCCCTATGGGCGTATCGCGAGATGGAGTTCGCGGCTCGTACCCGGAGTATACGCACACTGTGGCCGTAGTAACAGTAAACCAAAGACTTAGTAATGTTGCTTAGGTGGATGTGATTTAAAATGAATTGCATAGCATGTAGTGCATATGATTGTGTATTGTTGTGTGGACTGCTGTGTGGTCCATCTTTCCACTTACTGGGCTAGTGAGCTCATCCCACGTGTACACCTCTTTTTAGATGATTTTACAGGTCATCAATCTGAAGAGCACGGGGTCGGGTCCCACGGTTGAGTTCCCGGAAGAGGACTGGTGGGCCCCTGAGGAGTTAGAGCACGGCACTGATTGCTCATGCGAGAGTTATGCTGTGGGACCGCAGTTCTGATGCCGAGCTGAGTTCCACTTTTGAGGCCGAGCTGAGCTCTACCATGTGATGCCGAGCTGGGCTCAACCCTTGATACCGAACTGAGCTTTAGCCTTCAATACCGAGCCGAGCTGTATACTCTGATTTTTGATTGTTTCCTTTATGTACTTGATATGTGAATTATACTTTTATTGTGTAAATATCATGCCTTCGGGCCCACATGTATATAACTATTGTATCACAATTCGGGTATCAAGTATTATGGGAATATTCACAGGTAAACCAAGTCTTCCACTGATCTGATAAGCTTTTATTAGTTGTGTGTATGATGTGGTGGAATACTATATCTGTTGATCTTGGCAGGTTTGAGTTAACCGGTGTTAACCCGATCATGGGTCCGGTTCTGTGTGAACGGGGTGTGACAACGGTGGTATCAGAGCGTGATGCTCTAGTCCACTCGCAGCATACCATTAGAATCCCGTAAAATCTAGAATAGGAAAATGGGATTGGGTTAATGTAAAAGATTTAAAGAGTTAAAAAGCCAAAGAAAGAAAGGAATAAAGATGGTTGCATTTAGATATCGCATTCATGACATGCGTGAGAGTAGATAAGAGGTAATTTAATTGGTGTCATAACCTATCGAGTACTAGTTTGAAGAAATTTTGGCAGCATAACGGCGTAAAATGGGATTTTCAAAAATTTACACACAAACACCTGATAAACAACATATATATATATATATATATATAATATGACAATGATCCAAAGTAACAATAGACACCACAACTAAACTACACAAGTATTTAACATATAAATTCATCACCAACCACTATCAAAATACATTATTCCATAAATAAGTCCAGTTACAGTGTAAGTACAAGGAATTAGAAAAGAAAAGAAATATACAAGAGGATCCAATAACAGGAAACAGATAAGAAGCTGGTGTGGGCAAGCTAAGCCCTCATTGATCATCATCGTTGTCGTCTATGATTACTACGTTCGCCGGAGGTCTAGAGTTGACGTCGAGGTGATGGTCGTAGTAGTCAAACCTCACGTTCACCAGCCATACCTCCCTCCGTAGTCGGCCAAAATCTGCTGAGATGGCGTTGGTCGTGGTGCTCAAGTCCTGGCCCAGTTGGAGAAAGGAGTTCTCCAAAGTAGCCTGCCTCTCCAGGATGCGTTCCTCCCTGGAAGCACTCTCGTCCAGCCTTCTTAGCAACTGATCTTGGCCATCCTTCAAGGCCCGCATGGTGGACATCATGCCCTCAAAATCGTATGCACCACTCTCAGGTGGTGGGGCTCTATGCTGTGAGGCTGCAGCTCTGGAGAAGCCAGGATCGGTACCTCCTGACTCCCAAGGCACCTCCTCAGAGATGTCCTCACCCACCAAGTCATCCTCCTCATCCTGAGGAACATAGTCCTCATCCTCCTCGCTGGACTTCTCCTCCATAAGAACATCCTCCATAGGGGCAGCCCTCCTATCCCTACCTCTCTGAGCTCCTGCTCTCGGAGGTGTATCCATAAGGGTGTGGCGACCCATCCTCAAGAGGTTACCCCTGTCAAACTTGTCCGCCGGAGTCTTCCCCTCCTCGCCACTCAGGTCCACCCCGAAGAACTCGAAGATCCTAGTGAGGATCCTGCCATAGGGGAATCCTCCATCCTCGGGGTGGGAAGTATGGTGCTCCATCGTCTTGAGGATGATGTATGGCAAGCACAAGTGCTCGGCACCTCCCTCTACGGCCGTGTAAATGCAGTAAGCTATGAAGGCCGCCATAAAGCCCACCTGGTTCCAATGACCTCCTCTGGGGAGCAAGCTGAACTGGACCAAACGGGCAAACACGCGAACCTCGGGGTAGAAGGATGTCTCGGACTCCGGGTGGGCACTGCTGCCACAGATGGTCTCGTAGATGTAGTCCGGTGTCTCCAAACCCATAAATGGTCCCAGGGGCTTACTCCTGGGGGGGCTGTAGTAATGGTGCCCGGCTGCTGAGATGCCCAAGATGCTGGCCAAGGGGTCCACGGTCAGCTGGATGTCCACCCCCTTCACCAAGCTGACTATAGTGTACTCCCCGTACTGATAGGAGACCTCTAAGTTGCAGTAGAACCTACGAACTAGCTGCTCATAGCACGGACGGTCTACGTGGAGGATAGACTCCCAGCCCAGTGCTGAGAACCTCTCCTGAAGCCGAGCCTTGTGGAAGTCGTCGGCTACCACGGTCTTCTCCATAATTACTGACCTCTTCAGGAAAGCCGACCAGTTGGCTGCTGCCTCTGCACTGTGGAAGAGCTCCTCATCGTAGTCCGAAGGGTCAAACCGGGCAGGTCCGGGTCTCCCTGTGCGGGGGGCTGGAGAGCTAGTTCCCGCACTCTTCCGCTTAGAAGTGGTGGTCTTACGTCAAGTGCCAGAGGATGTGGGATCCTTGCCTTTGCGAGATGACATCCTGGCGAGAAAAGAAGAAAACAGGGTGAGTAAGGAAAAAAGAGAATGACAGCAGTAAGGGGGAGCCCCAAAACCCAATTCCCGTAAAATAGAAAATGCGACAAGGGAAGAATGATAGGGAGTTCATGGACGAGATGCACGGGAAGTGACAACACAGAATCATGGAAAAACAGCAATATGACAGAACGGGGCATATGTAACATGGCAGGTAAGGAATGATAAAGGGAATTCAAATTTTCAATGCGCAAGTTCATTCACAATAGAGTAAAGCTTGAAGCTACAAGTCTAAGACGGAAATGCCATGGTGACAAGATCATGAACATGTAAAGGCATACGCTAATAGGCTATTGAGGTCCACAAATGCCAAGTATGTAAAGAAAATCAGGGAAAACCCAACACAAAAGAGGGATTTTCATGGGAAGACATGGGGATTTCAAGCATAAGGGACTTTCCATGAATTCTATAGCATGTTAAACACAAATCAAGCATAATGCATCACAATGGAATCATTAATTGGGGAAGAAGAGAAAGAAATAAAGAAATCCCCAAATTTGAGAAAAACTAGGGCACGGTTGGGGTTTTTCTCAAAATGGAGAGATAAATCCTAACAAACTGGAAATAGCCACAAAAGAAACATCACAATCACATGGAAACACAATTCTATGGAAAGAAATATGGAAAAAGAACCTAGATTAAAGTCTACACATGGATTCTACCCCCCAAGTAAAAATTCTGAGAAAAAGGGAAGAAAAACTTTCTTGGAAGTGGGAGATTTGAATCTTCTCAAAAAGCGCCGAGTTGATGAGTGGAGTCGCGAGTGGAAGCGTCAAAATGCTCTCTAAAATCGCCTGGGAGAGAGAGAGAGAGAGAGAGAGAGAGAGAAGAAGAAGAAGAAGGGAAGGAAATAAGGAATGAACAGGGTTTAATGCCCTGTTCACGATTTTCAATCGGGTAGGACCGGCGGGCCACCCTGTCCGCCGATGTCACCCGCTGGTTGAGGATTGGGATCGGCGGGCCGACCGACGGGCCACCCTGCCCGCCGGTGCAGTCCACCGGTTGAGGAATCTTGGGAAAAATGAAATTTTTTTTTATTATTAATGTCATTAATATAATTATATTGATTTTTTCATTATTCTTATAATTGCGTGTTATGGTCAAGTGGGACCATTGACATACTTGTCGGAGCACCGGTCTTGTATCTTGAAATTAAGTTGCGGTTAGTTGCGGACTATCATACACTACAATACCCTATGTGATGGCATATACTTGTGTGCCAAAATCAATTCTACGGTGTTTAACCAATGTGGTGCATGATATGTTCCAGGTACAGGGATACGATGGTATGTACTAGATCCGGTAGTAATGCCCGAGGTACCTCGCGTGGTCCTCGTCCGGTCGGTCGACCACCGAATCCCAGGAGGTCCCACTCTGTGGGGAAATCCTCACCTCCACCACCTCCAGAGACCCTTGGTCAGGGTGGGGCACATGGGGACCCACCTATGACTACACTCCCGGACCCTCCACCGGTCATTACTCTGGGAGATATTGCTACCATAATTCAGCAATCACAACAGGCTTTTCAGCAACAAATGCTTCAGCAATAGCAAGCATTTATGACTGCTATTCAGCAACAATTGGACCTTTCTCAATCGGCTCAACCTCCCCGGATACTTACTCCACAGGACCCGCCTGTAGGGTCGAGAACGGGACCACAAGTGGGAGGTACACCTCCAAACCCACCAATTGGCATTCCTCCGTATGGGGTACCCCCTCCATACCATTACTACCCGACTTATGCTCCCCATTACCTGACGGCGAATAATACATCAAAGGTAGTGGAGTCATTCAAGAGGAACTTACCACCTGTATTCTCTAAGGTGGGGAGTGATCCTCTGGAACCAGACTAGTGGATCCAAGAACTGGAGAAAATATTTGAGGTGATTGAGTACACGGATGCACAGAAACTCATTTGTGCAGGGTTGCAACTCAAGAAGGAGGCCAACTCCTGGTGGCAAGCTTCTAAGCCCATATTGTTGGCTGCCCATCCAGAACCCACCTGGGAACAGTTCAAGGAGTTGTTCTTGGACAATCATTACCCACGTAGCTTCAGAGACCGCAAGGAGACTAAGTTTATGGCTCTAACTCAAGGAGGTAAGACTATCCTTGAGTACCAACAGCAATTTGAGAGCTTGTTCCATTTTACCCCAAGGCATATGAGGACAGCTGAAGAGAAGGCTGCGAGATTCCTAAAAGGCCTAAAAGCATCCATTGGGTCTGTACTTGAGGTCTTGGATTTGACTGACTATGGCCAGATTGTGCAGAAGGCCAAGACCATGGAGGATAAGCAAAAGGGAGAACAGTCCCTCACCCCTGGACTGTGGAAGAGAACAAATCCATTTCTGGATATGGGAAATTCCTCCAAAGCATACCGCAGATCGTACAGTTCTGGGCCTGTGTATAGGCAGCCCTATAGGCCATCTGGTTACCCTCCTAGACCAGTTGGTGGTTCGGGTTCCACCTCTTTTCGCCCGAACACTAGTGTGGCACCTACAGCTCCAAGGCCACTTCGACCTCCATTTGCAACGGCTCAAGTGCAGAGGGGCCCCGCCCCAGTTCCGACGTCTCAGATTCATTGCTTCAACTGCCATTCTTATGGGCATTATGCAAAAGACTGTCGGGCCAGACCAGCCTTGCCCTCCAGTCAGCCCTCTACGTACCGACCTCCCTTAGCTCGAGGGAGTCAACCGCAGGGAAGGATGTATGCTCTATCAGCCGAGGAAGCTGAGGCCAGTACAGAAGTAGTAGCAGGTACATTTTAAATTAAGAAATTCATTATGATTAATATTGATGACCTACTGAAATTATATGCATTGTTACACTAGGTATCCTACCTATATCAGGCATACCAGCCTATGTTTTATTCGATTCAGGAGCTACTCATTCATTCGCATCTAAGAGATTCGCAGAGAAACTTGGGATGTCACCCAGGATCCTAGATCACGGAATGATTGTTAGTATGCCTACTGGTAAAGTTACACAGTTGAAGGAAGTATATGGGCCGTACCCAGTGAAAATTAGTGGAAAGAACTTTGATGCACAACTCATTAAGTTCAATATGCAGAATTTTGATGTTATACTGGGTATGGATTGGTTGTCGGCTCACCGAGCTAATGTGATGTGCGCTGAAAAGCTGATTAGGGTGACAGACGACGAAGGGAAAGAATTGGTATACCGAGCAGATAGAATGAAACGGGTGAGGAAGGTCCTTGTCTCTGCTCTTCAAGCCGTAAAATTGTAGAAAGTGGATGTCAGGGTTACTTAGCATCGGTACTTGATGTTGATGCAAGGATTACACCTCTAGAAGAGGTAAAGGTGGTGAAAGAGTTTTTCGACGTTTTCCCAGATGATCTGATGCATTTACCACCTGATAGAGAGTTGGAGTTTGCCATAGATTTGACTCCTGGAGCAGCTCTAGTATCTAAGGCTCCATACAGGATGGCACCAGCTGAATTGAAGGAGTTGCAGATGCAGTTGCAGGAACTATTGGAAAAGGGGTTTATTCGCCCAAGTGTTTTACCTTGGGGTGCCCCAGTGTTGTTTGTCAAGAAGAAAGATGACAGCTTACGTATGTGCATCGATTACCGGGAATTAAATAAGCTAACCATTAAGAACCGGTATCCATTGCCACGCATTGATGATTTATTTGACCAACTGTAGGGTGCCAGGGTATTTTCAAAGGTAGACCTTCGATCAGGCTATTATCAACTCAAGATAAAGAGCAGTGATATACCCAAAACAACATTTATGACTCGATACGGTCACTATGAGTTCCTAGTGTTATCTTTCGGGTTAACCAATGCACCGGCAGCATTCATAGATCTAATGAATCGAGTATTTCATGATGTACTCGATAAATGGGTAATTATTTTTATTGATGACATCTTGATCTGCTCCAAGACAGAAGAGGAGCACACCCAACATTTGAGAATGGTGTTACAGAGGTTGAGAGAACAACGATTGTTTGCCAAATACAGCAAATGTGAATTTTGGCTTGAGCAAGTTGGATTCCTGGGGCACGTAGTGTCTAAGGCCAGAATCGAGGTAGATCCTGATAAGGTGAAAGCAGTAGTAGAATGAGAAAGCCCCAAGAATGTCACTGAAATTAGAAGCTTCTTGGGTTTGGCTGGATATTACCGGTGCTTCATTGAGAATTTCGCCCGAATCTCAGTACCAATGACTAAATTAA
>NC_056566.1:1844547-1950368 GCF_013358625.1 Macadamia integrifolia
GATCAACCAGGTATGTAATTTCGAGGACGAAATTTTTCAGAAGGGGGGGTAAATGTAATACCCTACTTCTTAAACCCGGTCTGATTTCACGGTTGACCCGGTTTAACCATGCAGGACCCGAACCGGAGAGAATTAGAGCGGGTTCCTTATGGACTATGATGGCAAGGGTGACCTTAAACACCGACTGGGCCGACAAGTCCGAGCCAATGCCAGAAGAGACGGGAATACCCAAGCCGTGTACATGCACCTATCATAAGGCCATGTACAGATAAAGTAGTTATATAACCGTATATTAAGGTGCATACGTATATTACATCGTATGCCAAGAGTGAGATTCACATCGAGGGCCGAATTCTGTCAAAATCCCAAGTTTTGGCCCTCAGGTGGGCGAACAGGTGGGCGCATCCACCCACCTGAGTGACCCACCTATGTGAATTACTTAGTGTTTTAAAGAAGTATATATATAGCATTTATTTTCTTTTCTTCCTCATTTATGACACTCGGACGTTGGTGAGAAGAGTAAAGAGGAGAGAGAAAAGAAAGGAAAGAAGAGGAGAAGAGAAGGAAGAGGAAGAAGAGATAGATGTTAACGGCGTCGAGGCATGATCTTCCCATTCCGACGCCGGAAGAGTGATCTCCAACACTAGATCTACGTTTAAAGGTGAGCAAATGTTAGGTTCCTTAAGCCTTCACCATACCCAAGTAAAACCCTTGATTCGGGTAGGGTTTCTTGAGGTATTGTAAATCCCCCTTGAAATGATGAATCTAAGGTTTAATAGATGATTTATGTGTTGATCTTGAAGGATTTGAAGAAGTATTTATGAGGTTGGAGAAGCATTGTGGATTTGAAGTAATTTTGAGGTTTTGAAGGTGTTCTTGAGCAAGAAGGTAAGATGGCTTCCCATCCCTTAAATCTAACCTAGATCTAGGTTAGAACCATCCTATAAGACCTTGAATGTGTAAAGAATGGGTTTGGAAAAGCCCCATTTGAATCCCCAAAGATTGGGGGAAGTTGGGAAGAAACAACAGGTTTCCCGCCAAGATCGGTGGGCCATCTGGCCGGCCTGTGGGCATCCGCCTGAGAGGGCAAGGCCCTTGGGCATAACCGGCGAGCTAGACCGGTGGGCCAACCAGTGGGCCACCCTGCCCGTCGGTCTTAGCAGACCCCCTGGCCCAATCGACGGGCCAACCGGCGGGCCGACCTACCCGCCGGTCCAGACTGGTGGGTCTGACTGGTGGGCCAGATAGGTGGGCTGTCTTACCCACGTGAGAGGCTCCAAATGTGATTCTTACGTCCGATTGGACCCAAATCGGATGTGTGACCTTCTTTTAACGTTCTAAACATGATTTTGTCATCGGATCTTGTTAATTTTGATCCTAAGATGGTGAAATACTAACCCTGCTCACTCATGTTAGGTTCACCAAATCCCACACTTCCCGCATCGAATCTCACCCGTACCGAGGGTGAATCCTTGTACACTACAGGTAAGTGGGGAAAAGACTTTTGGCCTTGTTTCAAGGCATTGTTTGGCATTCATTTAATTGTATCTAGTCTAGTCATGCCATTATGAAAATGCTATGTAGATTAGTCATCCTCACATGGTTATGCATGGGTGTTGTGTTTATTTTCTAAATGCCAAGTGATAATATGCTTCTGTGATGAATGTTGACATCATTGTGCATGATGCATTAATAGACTAGATGTCGTAGTCGGCTTGGAAACGAGTGCATCGGTGGCCCGTGGTATAGGACGTGGTGGCACTATGCAATCGTACTATTGTCATATAGGAGCATGCGACTTAGGATTTTCACCTTCCCGTGCTACGACCCTTCCTAACAGGGGTTAAGGTGTTGGGTTACCATTTGGGGGGAAGCAGTGGTCGCGGTTGTCGAGTCACTGTGGCGGTTAGACATAACCCCCGGCGGGTCATTAGGACAGTCGGCAACCCCGATGGTATATTCTAGAGGGCCAATCTTACTGCTTTTAAATTGTTGGAGTCAGCACCTTTAATTTTAGTCATCTACTTTTCTGTTGAGAGTCGGTGGTCGGCATGTTTTTACTTTTCCTAGTACTCACGGTGGGCCTTCTCCGACTGCCCTATGGGCATATCGCAGGATGGAGTTCGTGGCTCGTACCCGGAGTATACGCGCACTGTGGTCGTAGTAGCACTAAACCAAAGACTTAGTAATGTTGCTTAGGTGGATGTGATTTAAAATGTATTGCATAGCATGTAGTGCATATGATTGTGTATTGTTGTGTGGACTGTTGTGTGGTCCATCTTTTCACTTACTGAGCTAGTGAGCTCATCCCACGTGTGCACCTCTTTTTAGATAATTTTGTAGGTCATCCATCTGAAGAGCACGGGTCGGGTCCCACGGTTGAGTTCTCTGAAGAGGACTGGTGGGCCCTTGAGGAGTTAGAGCACGACACTAATTGCTCAAGCGAGAGTTGTGCTGTGGGACCCCAGTTCTGATGCCGAGCTGAGCTCCACTTTTGAGGCCGAGCTGAGCTCTACCATGTGATGCCGAGCTGGGCTCAACCCTTGATACTGAGCCGAGCTGTATACTCTGATTTTTTATGGTTTCCTTTATGTACTTGATATGTGAATTGTACTTTTATTGTGTAAATATCATGCCTTTGGGCCCACATGTATATAACTATTGTATCACAATTCGGGTATCAAGTATTATAGGAATATTCACAGGTAAACTAAGGGCCTGTTTGATAACATTTCAAGAAACGCGTTTCTGTCGTTTCTGTTTCCAGAAACAGCAGAAACGGAGCAAAAAGCGTTTGATAAAACTGTTTCGTTTCACTTATTTTTAGAAATAGAAATAGAAATTTTTACTTATTTATGGTTCAAGAAACGACCCAGGCGAAACAAGTTCAACTTGTTTCGCCGTTTCTGGAAACGACTTGTGGCAATTTTTTCACTGGTTACCATCGACTTCTAAAAACATGACTTATCAAACACCTTCAATTCCGTTTCTGTTTCTAGAAACGAAAATTTATGTTTCTGCCATTTCTTGAAACAGAAATGGCAGAAACGTTATCAAACGGGCCCTAAGTCTTCCGCTGATCTGATAAGCTTTTATTAGTTGTGTGTATGCTGTGGTGGAATACTGTATCTGTTGATCCTGACAGGTTTGGGTTAACCGATGTTAACCCGGTCACGAGCCCGGTTCTGTGTGAACGGGGTGTGACACTAGTGATGGTAGCTTCGGCTTGTGGAGCCGGCACTCAAGGGAGGAGGTTATGGGATCAAACCCTATCGTACGCATTGTGTGTATGTGTGTTTTCTTATTCATTCTGTGCCCCCCCGTGGATTGCCCAGATGATTAGGGCAAACTGGGGATTGTGTGGATTAGGCGCACGGTCTCAGGTTTGATTCTCTATCTGTGCATCTACGATTTAAGTGGAGATCATGACAATGGGTTGCTGTGCTAGTCTTCCTGATGATTAGTCGAGGTGCACGTAAGCTGGCCCAGACACCTTGGTTTAAAAAATAAATAAATAAAAAAAAAGGTGGACTACTATAAGTAGTCACTCTATGGTCCTTACAATTATATTACGTGATACAAAGTTACTCACAAAGATATGGGAGAGATCTATGAGGGAGACTGTAGAAACCCTAGAGGTTTATTCATGGGACCTATCTTCAAGCGCGAGGAACTTAGTTCATGATTAAATCTTGTGGAGGTTTCCCAAATTGCATTATATCTATGATTCTGCTCCATAAATAGTCTCACTAGTTCATGTTCTTTCTTAGTAACAACTCTCCACAGATTGTGCTTGAGGGGACGATTCTTCGGTGTTTTTTCCAACAATTGGTATCAGAGCCTTTCTTTTTATGGTTTAGAACCCTAAAATCAAAAATTTTAGGGTGAAAAAAGTATGTTCTTAAGAGGGATTTTAACGAAAAACGGTTATTGACAGAATTTTTTTTACTATTAGAACCCCAATATTTTTTTATATGAAGGTAGAGGAGGTCAAGACGGTCAAAACCATAGGTGGCACGCCATCGACAAACCCTCCACGTGCCACCATGAGCGTCGGCATATGCGAGTGACAGCCACGTGTGGCTTGGCTTTTGGCAGGTCATCGTTAGGTTAACCAGGTTAGGGTTTTCGAGTTGGACTGGGTTAACTTGATCCTAGTTCAGTTTGACTAGTTGACCTGATTTGGGTTTGATCGGTTACAGAACCCAATCAAGCGGTTGAACCATGATCTGACCTAGTTCAATGATTGTCTATTGAGCATTGGACGACCTGACCTAGTCTAAAAATATAGGTTTTGATCTGATTGGCCTGATCGATTAGATCCGTCCTGTTCAACCTGGTTTGGTTCATCCAGATTAGTCCAATCTGATTTGTTTGATTTAGGCCAGTTCAAGGAAAACAAATCTTTTAAAAGAACTAGGGTTTTATGGTAGAAACTTTGAATTGACTGTACGAGTTCTTACTGATGAATTTTTTGATGCAATTTTTTTGTGTTGGTTTTGTGCTCTTTGATATGCAATATAACTATGTTTGGTGATCATAGAGATGTAATTTTGGAAAAATCTACAGATGTGGACAATTTTGACCTATTCTGTTAAACTGTTGTTAAATCAAGGAATTTAAATAAAACCTTAATATATCTTGGTTTGCATTCTAGTAGTAAAATGTAGTTGAGGTCTTATATTAGGCCTTAATTTTATCTGTAATTGTTTTGATTAATTACGGTTTGTTACTATGCTTGTATACTGTGTAATAAACTTATCCCACATATTTAACTTGCCTGTGTGGTTGCAAACTATTGCAGTAGGAATTGATGGAACCGACCATATGTCACACCCCAATACCTATTATGGGATACCATCGGTGTGAGTAAGATGCTTACCTATCTTACACTTCTACCATAAACTCTGATAGCGGTACCTTAACATTCACAACCACACAACACCGAACCATAAACATAATAGCAGCGGAATCAAAGTATATCATAACGGATCATAATTTAAAATGGGAGAATCGTCTAATGATACTGTATATCCATAACCAAGTTATTCATTTATAATTATCCAAGACTTATAAATAATGAGCCCAAATGAATACTAATATCCAGTTCGGTATCAAAGTAATCAAAAGTAGACCATGCAACTCAGGGTGCCGTTTATGCACAGTGGTCATAGACACAATTTGGATCATGCTAATTAGAGGGGGAAAAGATGTTGTCAATCCTGTCAAAAACTGGGGCCAATGTGGCAAGCAGCTGATTCAAAATATAGCCAATTATATGTTGAATGAAATTACAATTATTGAGTGGGGGAAAGGCTTGGCATGTTACAGTTTTAGGATAATCATCCAACAAACATGTATAGCATGGTAGGATAATGAGAGAGAGAGAGAGAGAGAGAGAGAGAGAGAGAGAGAGAGAGAGAGAGAGAGAGAGCAATTTGAAGTTTGCTAATTTATTATCTATTAGCTATTGACCTTTGTTGATCAATGTAGCAAGTCTCTCTCAACATTAATCAAAAACAGAGATAATAATAGGTACATCATTTGTACCGCCTACCTTGGTTGAAGCGGATAACAAACAGTGAAAAATACCTAGCTTTGGCCATCTTGATGACAAAATATATGTTATGGGAGACAATCTGCAACACATCTTGGGCTTTCTTCTAGACATCTAGATTCTCCTATTACGGATAGTAACTCTATCCTATACACAAGTGACGTACTCCCATGTAATTCTGTAGATAAGGGATTGATCAAGTCTAATCTAATCTCCAAGTGACCTGTGTTGATCAATAACTTGTAGTTTATCATTTATACTTCTACCAATTGTAAACTCTTGATTGAATGACTCCTGCCACATCATTTACCTTCTTCCCATTAAGCTGGACTGATCCAATTATCTCCTATGAAACCTCTCCCTCCTTCATATTCATGATTTATTTGGGTATGTTGATGGAACCTTCCCTTGTCCACCTAAACATCTCCCCACCTTCAAACCACCACCCCACCCACTCCATCGGCCATCAATCCGACCTCCTTATGGCGTCGTCAAGACTAGCTCAGACTTAGCTGGATTATCTCCTCTTTCACAGCACAACCCAGGGCCCACATCGTTGGATTTTCTTCCTCTCATACTGCCTGGTCAACGATTGCTCGCATCTATGCCTCTCAATCCCAGGCTGGGGTAATACAGCTCAAGTACTAGCTCTCTCAACTAAAGAAGGGCACTCCCCCCTTGGCCAACTTTCTTCAACGTGTCAAGGAGCTCGTTGACAACCTAGCCATTGCTGCTCATCCGATTTTCTAAATCAGATGTGATTCTTCACATCTTGCGTGGTCTTGGATCTGACTATGCTGCCTTTGCCACCTCGGTCACTGCTCGCCTTGATCCACTTTCCCTAGATGACTTTAATGGCCTTCTTCTTACCTAAGAAATTCTCAAGGAACAATGGTCATCCCCACTTGATGTTCTTTCCACTGAGGCAAATTACATCAATAAAGATTTTGCTTCCCCTCTTCCAATGGTAGCTCCAACAAGGGTTATAACCACAATCGCTTTAACAATGGTCGCGGTCGTGACACCTCTTCTTAATAGGGTTCCAACTCCTCTCAGCAACCTTCTACTCACTCACCATATCAGATCTATGGCTGATCCAACCACCCTACGCTGGCTTGTTACAATCGTTATAATCCTAGATGACCATCAACAGTCCACTCCCCCTACTGATCGTCAGGCTCTTCTAGCCACGCCAACATCGGATTTTAACCCTGCTTGGTATTCGGACTCTGGAGCTACTCATCATCAATCTTGGAAATATATCTCTTAGTGCTCCCTATAATGGCACTAATCAGGTTCACGCTGGTAATTGGGCATGGTTGCACGTCCACCACATAGGCCAATATTTTCTCCCTTCTCCTTCTTGTTCTTTTCATCTCCATGATATCTTACATGTTCCTCACATTACAAAAAATCTTTTATCCGTTAGCCGATTCACTTCTAATAACAATGTTTATCTTGAATTTCAACCAACCTATTGTTATGTGAAGGAACCTCTAATGGGGAGAACCTTACTCCAAGGAACACTTACCTTTTTCCCGTTGCACCAGCCCCTCCTCCGCCACACCTCCTCATTGGTGAATGGTTTTCTTCCTCCATTTGGCATGATCGTTTGGGCCATCCCTCCTCCGCCAACCTTGGCATCATTCTTTCCCACTATTAGCTTCCAATCAAGATGTCAGTTGTCTCCCTTGACTCTGTTGCTTGCCGCTTGGGCAAAGCGCATAAGCTTCCTTTTACTTGAAGTCACAATGTTGCTTCTTATTTCCCATTTCAGTTGATATATTTGGACATTTGGGGTCCCTCCCCTAAGCCCTCGTTTCAGGGTTCTCGTTATTATATTTCATTTATTGATGATTTTAGTCATTTTACTTGGCTTTTTCCCCTCTCTCATCGTTCGGATGCACTCTCTACTTTCATTGCCTTTTACAAATTTGTTAAAAAAAAAATTAATTGCACTATCAAGACATTCCAATCTAATGCTGCCCTTGAGTATTAGGCATTTGATTCCTTTTTTAGAGAACATGGCATACTCCACCAGTATTCCTGCCCCCATACCTCTGAACAAAATGGCTGGGCAGCGCGTAAACATCACCATGTGGTGGAGATCGGTCTAACTTTACTAGCTCGTGCCAATCATCCAATGGACTTTTGGGAATCGACTTTTGATATTGCTACTTTTCTAATCAACAGGCTCCCTACCCCTGTTCTCCAATCCCAATCCCCTTTTCAAGTACTCTATGGAATGGCCCCTGGCTACTAGGTTCTTCGCACCTATGGGTGTGCTTACTATCCCTAGCTTCACCCATATAATAAATAATAAGCTTGAGCTTCGATCCACCCAATGCATCTTCATCGGCAACAGTAACCGCCACAAGGGGTACCAGTGTTTTTCTCCCTCTACTGGCCGCACGTACATTTCTCGGCATATTACTTTTGATGAGAGCACCTTCCCCACCATCCTTCCCCTAGCCTCCACCCCCATGCCATCCCCTTCATCGGCTATCCTCATCAATGATAGACCTACCCTTTATCCATGCACATCGTCCTTCCTAGGCCCCAACTCATCCTCTCCACCACCCGAACTTCCCTCACTTTCCTCACCCCCTCAACTACCAGGGTCACCGCCCTTGCCTCCAACTGTTAAATCCCCCACTGTGACCTCTCACCATCCTATGGTCACCCGCCTCTATGCCGTTATCACCAAACCTACCACCAAGCTCACCCTTCTCACCAGCAATCCCATTCCACATGCCTTCCTCTCCACCTTACCCCCCACCAATGATGAGCCCACTTCATACACTGCTAACAATAAAGACCCTCACTTGCGGGCTGCTAAATGAGTGATGAGTTCAATGCTCTCATAAGCTTGGACTTTGGTGCCTTACCATCCATCCATGAATCTTGTTGGAAAAAAATGGGTGTATTGGATCAAACGACATTCTGATGGCATAATAGCCTGTTACAAAGCCCGCTTGGTAGCTAAGGGATTTCACCAATGGGAAGGGGTCGATTACTTTGACACTTTCAACCCTGTAGTCAAATCCACCACCATTAGAGCCGTTCTCTCCATTGCCATCTCATAGGGCTAGGTGCTTCGCCAATTGGATGTTAAAAATGCGTTTCTTAATGACTCTCTTCAGGAATAGATCTATATGACACAACCTCAAGGCTTTGTGGATCCCAACTACCTTATGCATGTTTGCTACCTCAAACGTGCCCTTAATGGCTTGAAACAGTGTCCCTGAGCCTGGTCCCATCGCCTTGGCTCCTTCTTGGCCTCTATTGGGTTCACTACCTCATCTTCAGACAGTGCCTTATATGTACGCCTCTTCTCTAAGCACCAACTTTATATATTAGTCTATGTTGACGATATCTTAGTCACTGGCACAAGTTCAATTGCAGTTCAACACATTATTACTACTCTGGGTAATGAGTTTTCCATCACTGATTTGGGTGATCTTCATTTTTTCCTTTGCATTGAAGCAAACCGGAACACTGATGGGTTGTATCTCACTCAATCCAAGTATATTCATGATCTGCTTTGCAAGGTCAAGATGGATGGTTCCAAACCTATGCCCATGCCTAGCTCTTTTGCTACCTTCTCTAGTGCTATTGGCTCCCCCTTTGATGATCCAACTCTTTATCAGAGTATAGTGGATGCCTTGCAGTATCTCACACTCACTCGACTAGATATTACCTTCTGTAGAGCCCTGCTCCATAAACCTGGTTTATTGACCGGTTGGTTGGGGTTGGTCTTACAAGGTCTGAATCGAAAAGGGTTAACGCGAGTGCCCTATGGTGTATGATAGCAAGGGTGATGTCAAATGCGGGGTGGTTGGACAAGATTGATCCTGTACTCGATATGATTCGCACGCTAAAGTCATGCCCTTGCACGTATTATAAAGCCATGTACGAATAAAAAAGGCATGAGATCTTATTGGTTGATGAGAACTTAGTCCAGGATAGGTGACGGGAGTGAGATATGCGTAAGAACCCATTTCCCACCAAAATACAACAAGATTGGCCTTGTTTCGACCAACTAGTGGGTGGTCACTTGTAGGTGCGAGACCCACCAGTGTGACCCACCTGTAGGGGAAACATGGGTCCCAGCAAGCCCAACTAGGGTGAGCACGTGTATTTCGAGTTCCATGTCATAATAAAGTCAAGTGTGCCTGATAATGCTGGCTATTTCGGCTGGTATCACGATTTAATGCATTTTGGTCCATAGAGGGAAAAAACCAAATAATCCTTAGTAGATATTGACAACCCAAGGTATAAATAGCATTTCTCTCTCTCTCTCTCTCTCTCTCTCTCTCTCTCTCTCATTTATGATTTCAACAAAATTTTGGTGAGAAGGGTAAAGAAGAGGAAGAAAAGAGGAAGGAGAAAGGAAGGAAGAGGAAATAAGGGTTTCCCCTTGATTTTTGAAGCCGCATCTTACCTTTTCGTCATCGAAATAGTGACCAGTGCCTTGAGATATGTGTTTTGAGGTAAGTAACGCCATAAAAAAAAATATTGGAATATGATGAAACCCTCTTGTGTGTGGTCAAATCAAAGGGTTAATAGAAACCTTATATGATTTCTTTGAAGGTGTGAGAAAAGAAACTAAGATTTAGAGGTGTTGTGGTGACATTTTGAGTTGGGAAAGAGGATCTTAAGTTTTGGGGTTCTTGAGCCAATGTCTGATTTTTCTCCGCAAAACCTTTATGTGAACTTAGATCTATGATATATTCAAGTGGATAAAGCCTAAAATGTGTTAGAAATGTGGTCAAACAACCCCCTTGGACTCCCAAGAGGAGGAATGAGGGAGAAAAGAAGTTTAGTAAAACCTGCTGAACACTGGTGGGTTGCACCGGCTGGTAGTCAGACCCACCAGTGTGACCCCCTAGTCTTACCTGGGCTTCTGAGCCTATAGGCGGGTAAAACCGACAAGTACCTAGACCCGTTGGTATAACCCATCAGTCAGGCCTGGGCTTCTGGGCCTTGGTACCCACCGGTAGCACCCACCGGTTTTGGGTTAGCCCCGGGTCCTACCTGCAGGTAGGATCGACTGGTACCAGACCCACTGGTAGCAACCGCCGGTGTGTTTCTAGGTTCTGTCTACCTGGGCAGTCTGCATAGGTGGGTTCCCCCACTCACCTGTATGACCCACCTGTAGTCCAAATGAACTTTGTTTGAACTCAAACTCATCGGTAGCTTTCTTCGCGTTATTAAACGTGTCGTGACATATCTTAGTCATTTTATAGTTCCAAAATGGACATATTCTAAGTTCTTTACCTATGTTAGGTTTCGAGACATTTGTCTTCTCACATCGGATCTTACATGCACCGTGTGTATATATTATTGTACAAGAATAGGTAAGTGGGGAGAGGAAATTGATCTTAATTTTGGGAATGTTTATTGCATCATCCTCATCTAATATATATTGTCATGCTATCTATGAATGCCATCTTCATGCATTTGTTTGTCTACTATAGGATGCATTTATGAACTGATATGTGTTATCTTGAATTCCAAATACTTGTTTCTTGCCTCGAATTATAAATATAGATTTATTAAATTGTTAGATGATGATGGTGAGTTGGGCATGTGATAAATTGATAGACTAAATGTTGTAATCGGCTTAGAAATGAATGCATTGGTATACCGTGGAATGAGATACGGAGGTACTATGTAGTCGTACTATCTCATAAAGGAGCATGTGATTAGGATTTAATATTCCCTCCTGCTACGACCCTTCCCAATAGGGGTTTAGGTGTTAGGTTATCACTGGGGAGAAGCGTCGGTTGCAAACTGTCGTGGTGGTTAAAAATACGCTCAGCTGATCATTAGGACAGTCAATAACTTCAGTGATACATTCAGAGGGCCAATCGTATTACTTTTATTTTCTACTGTGGTTCAGTCATGATTTACATTCCTGCTATGGTTCGGTCATGATTTACTTTTTTGAGTGCTCACGGTTGGCCTTCTCCGACAACCCTATGGGCGTATCACGGGATGGAGAACGCCTCTCGAACTTGGGACATACGTGCACTGTGGTTGTGAGTAGTATGTAACCTATGACTTAGTAATGTTGCTTTAGTTGATAGACTTAAAATGAATCTCATGCATATAGTATCATTTGATTTACAATTGCTTGTGTGAGTCTTTCTTTCCATTTACTGAGCTAGTGAGCTTACACCTTGTGCACACATTTTTAGATGATTTTACAGGATTCCCAGTAGGGGAACAGGAGCCGGGCTCCATTGGTAAAGTTCCAATGGGAGATTGGAGGGCCACAGAAGGATTTGATCACAGAGTTGGATGCCCATGCGAGAGTTGTGTTGTGGGGCAACAACAGTTATCACTAAATGCAGTTCTTCTTTTTTATTCTTTTGATATATATACCCTTTTTGTGCTCTCGATAATTAAATTGTTATTTCTTGTGTAATTATCATGCCTACGGGCCCACATGTAAATATACTATGTATAACAATTCGGGTATCAAGAGTATATGGGGATTTACAGGTGTTTATACATAACAAGACTTCCGTTGAATTACGTAAGTATATTTCCTTGATTATATGTGGCATACTGTGTTGTGATTACTATATCAGATGTTCTTGGTGGTTTTGGTTTACCCGGAGGGAACCCGGTCACCGGTCCCGTTCTATGTGAATGGGGCATGTCACCTTCTTTGTCAATAAAGTCTATCAGTTCATGCACTCTCCTAAAACAGAACATTGGGTCGTTGTGAAACGGATTCTCCGTTACTAAAAGGATACCATCACTCTTGGTATCCACATCCAGTTTTCTTCCTCTCTCCAGCTTCATGCATATATTGACGCCGACTGGGCTGGCTGTCCTAATTATCGACGGTCCACTAGTGGATATTGCATATATTTGGGCCCCAATTTGATATCCTGGAGCTCCAAGAAGCAACATACCATGGCCCATTCCTCCACGGAGTCTGAGTATAAGGGCCTTTCCAATGCTATAGCTGAATTACTGTGGCTGTATTACTTGATCTTGGAGTCTCTTCTCCCCCTCCCACTGCTCTATTGTGATAACATTGGGGCTACTTACCTAGCGGCCAACCTTCTCTTCCATGCACGGACCAAGCACATCGAAATCAACTATCACTTTGTCTGCGAACAAGTTGCCACTGGTCATCTCTGCATTCAGTTTGTTGCTAGCCCGGACCAAATCGTTGATATCATGACTAAAGGGCTGCCTGCTTAGCGTTTTTACGCTCTTAGGGACAAGCTCGCTATCCGTTCACAGCAGCTTCACTTGCGGTGGCTTATTATGGATGGTAACTCTATCCCGTGCACAAGTGACGTACTCCCATGCAACTCCTTACTCCGATGTAATTTTGTAGATAAGGGACTGACCAAATCCAATCTAATCTCCAAGTGACCTGCGTTGATCAATAGCTTGTAGTCTTATCACTTGTGAACGACTCCTACCAACTGTAAACTCTTGTAAGTAATTGGTTATATATACAATGACTCAACCCTATCATAAGATAAGGGAACACAACACTCATGTCTCTCGAGGTCTAATCATTCTATATTCTCCTTTTGGAGCAGAGATACTACAGCACATCTTGGCCTTTCTTCTAGACATCTATATTCTCCCTTTGGAGCAGAGATACCAAGAGAGGAATGCAGTCTTTTATCTTCCCTATTTGCTCAGCATGTGCTTCTTTCAATGACAACTTATGTAAGATAAAAACCAAGAAAAAAAAAAGGAGAACTAATATTGATAAGTAAACTAAATGAAATTATGAAAGATATAAACTGTGGCAAGATAAAGTGATATATGAGGATTTCATATAGAAAATATATATAACAAAATATTTTTCGTAAAAAGAAAGGAGGTAGAGAGTTTCAAAAGGAAAAGAAAAATGAAAAGGAAGAAGACTTTTTTAGTAGAAGGGGTCGAGGTTTCCGACCAATTAATAAAGAAACAAATTTTTTTTTTAAATATTTAATCATATAAAAAAGACAAAGGGGTGCCAAAAAAAATAGGAAAAATAAGAAATAAGAAGAAAATTAATAATGAAAAAGATAAGGTATTTAAGTAAATAATAAGGGTAAAATAATAAAAAAAAAGATTAGACACAAAACAAAAATACATGCTTTATATATATATATATATATATATATTAAATCATCAATAATTTAGAAAAGAATCTCACTGATGAAAATATCAAGTTATAGTTTACAAATTGTTGATCTTGTAGTTCAGGCTGAATCAGACTTGTAAGTATTCAGAGAGTTCATGGGGCTAAACCCCTGCACAACTAGTCATAATCGAGTTGGGCTTAAGCCTGACACTTTTTACCAACCAGGTCGGACTGGCTTGGACTCGATCGGGCTGGAATTGACACCCCTAAATTGAGGCATGCCTTTCCCTATTTACATTTTACAAGACAGTATTTATGCACACAACTTCCAACTCGACTAAAAGATCTCAAAAATGTTAGTGGGTCTCGTCCAGGTCTATGGCCCCTGGATGTGGACCTTGCTGAGATGACATGAGATGACCATCTTTTTCACTTTTTCACTAGGGCTTGGACGGTTTGTTTTTTCAGGTTGTAGAATAATCAGAAAGTGGCAAGTCATTATAACAGAGCATATCATATCCCAATATGCTTTATATGGGACCCTGAGCCTAGGAATATTAGTGGAACTCTGAGTCTAAAGATAAGATACCAAGGACCGACAAAGTGAAAACGTATAGAAGCTTCATCAAGATTTGGGTTTGAAGTTTTAACTTGAACTTCTACTTGTAGAGTTTCAGTTAAGATTCCAGAGACCCAGGCACAAAATTTGGTTCAAAAAATTAAAGTGTAACATGAGCGGGTTCAAGCCACAAGGATTTTAATGCATAGTATCGGGACCGGTTTTAGTTTCTGCCAATATCGATAGTGATACTGATACCGTTATAGATCAGTTGTATCGAATTTTATCGAACTTTTTCCCCTCAAGATATCGATATGGGTTTTTTTTACTATTTTTCCTTTCACTATTTCAATACCCCAAATACATTATCAAATAGATACACGATTCGAGGGTCGACCAATCTAATCTCAATACATTTTTTTTTTATGAAGATTTGTTCCCAATACCTAAAACCATGAAAACAAGCTAGAGTACATCGTCATCATCATCTCTCTCTAATATGTGCGGTGAAGGCAATTGAAATTGGCTTTGGGTCTCTCGATGGGGGGGGCTTATTTGGTAATATGTTGTATAATTTTGAAAGGAACACTAGGATTTAATATAAAATTTTCAGAAAAATGCCAATGTGGGGTGGAGATTTTTTTACTTTGTCAAGAAAAATTAGGGACCCAAAAGTAAAAATCAGTGTCCTGATTGGTGATATCTTGAGTACAAAGATAGATATTAGAATATCAGATAATCTTCATACGAGCTTCATTTGGTGCAAATCCATGCATTAGTATCCCTTCCAATAGGAACAAAGAACACCTAATCTCAAGAGAACTAATTAGCTTCTCCTTGCACTAATCAAGCTCAATATTGTGACCCATTGCAACAAAATTAATAAAGACAAATATGATGATGATGATGATGATGGACTTTAACACATATAGGTTAGCTCAACTTGAACACATAATTACCTGCCTCAAGTTTTGTGCCTTCAGATGATAACTAATTATCTGTCTTGAAGTGAGCTAACTTAGTATAAAAAAAAAATTAAGAAAAAAATAAGTAAAATATTCTAATTTTACATCAAAATTTCAATTTTCCATGCATTTGGGTGCAAATTAAATTTTTATTGGAACATACACATGGCTCACATGCATTCTACGACAAGGGAATACATGACTAGGGGTGCAAGTTTGGCCCTGATGGCCCGAACCCACCCTTGGCCCACCTTGATCCCAAATAAGTACCGACCCAAAACTTTTGGCCATGAGGGCCTGCCCGACCCTGAGTCAGTGTCAGGGCGGGTAAGGGTTGATGTCTTTGGCCCGCCCAGCTCACCCTGAACCCGGCCCTGATTTTTTTACCCTAACTTTTGGCCCGATCCGGCCCTGATTTTTTCCTCTGATGTTAACCCTGGTTGTGACCCTGATGTTAACCCTGAATTTAACATAATTTTATATATTGTTTGACATTAAGTCATTGACACCTCAAAACTGCTAATATATCTTCTCACCGATCTCTCTTGTTTTTTTTACTAAGAAACTTGTAACTTTGTATTTTTCATCCCCTTTTTGTTGAATATTTTATATTTTTAAGTTATTTCATATTTTGTAGGGTCAGGGTATACCCAGCCCTTGATGGCAAACCAAGGTCAGGGTCATCTCGGCCCAACCCTGAAAAATCAGGGTCAATCAGGGTTAGGGCCAGGGCCATCCCGGCCCGACCCTGAAAAATCAGGGTCAATCAGGGCGGGTAAGGGTTGGCTGAACCCTAAAGGATAGGGCTAGGGTTAAAGTTTTGCTGCCTTGAGTCAGGGTCAAGGCGGGTTTGGGCCCAATTAAGGGGACTTAGGGTTGGGCTAAGGTTTTAAGAAACCCAGCCCAACCCGACCCTGTTGCACCCCTATACATGACAGACACCTAGCTGCGCATAATACAATCTAGGAATCTTTTTCTTTTTTACAATTCATTTCAACTAAACGGACAAAAAAAGAGAGAGTGACGTAGAAAATAAGAACTTGAAATGAATGGAAATTACTAACATACAACCACATAATTTACAGAAAGATTTACATGGTTTGGCATGATTGTCAATGTCCACGATAAGTAGAGATTTACTTTACTTCCAATAAAGAATAATGTTACAACTACTTTTTTTACACTCTTTTATATTAAATATGGAAGAAAAAAAAATCTTTGCTTTAAATATATAACGAAACCTTATACAGGTAATTTATCGAAATATTCAAAATAGTTCTAAAAATTTTCCTTCAAACATATAGCAAAATCCCATACAGGTAATTTATTGAAATGCTCATATAGTCCAAAAAAAATTTTTCTTCGAACATATAACAAAACCCCATATAGGTAATTTATTGAAATACTCATACAGTCCAAAAAAAAAAAAAAAAATCTCGAAAGTTGACGCCCGAGAACCTTGCCATGAACCTGCCAGCTTGCTGAGACCCTTGTAACAACAATAACGCACAATATGGGCTGATCCTCTGAACCTCCAGGCCTCGGGCCTTTAACCACTTATAGTAATAGTCCTCCTTTGTTGTAGTGTTACAGCCCTTTGAAATCCGTCCACTTCACCTTGCAATGGAATACAAGACACTGAAGACATCATAACCCCAACAGGAGAGAGAGAGAGAGAGAGAGAGAGACCTGTAATGGCACATTAACTGTGAGCATTTTGACTCTCAAACTATTCCTTGACCACAAGAGAAGTTTAATTACAGATAATATGTACTAAGACTGAATGGCCTTGTTAGAATATCTACTTCCTTTACCTTTGCAATATGGAAAAGAAACAATAAATTGGCCATAGTATGGTAAAGAAAAGTAGGTTTCAGGAAACAAACTAAAAAGGAGAAGTTATCATATCCCACAGTATATATAAATAGATACAGCCTCCTCTTCTTCACTGGACGACCATCTCTTCTCCAACCCATTTGTATCTTCTTTTGTTGGACATAATGCCAAGGGATAGGGATGTTAGGAATATTAGGGATCCTTTACTGGTTGGTGGTGTGATAGGAGATGTGCTGGACTTTTTTCATAGAAAAGTATCTTTGAAAGTCACCTATGGCTCAAGGGAAGTTAGAAATGGGTGTGAACTTAAGCCCTCAGTAGTAGTTAACCAACCTGTGGTTGACATTGGAGGAGATGATCTCAGAAATTTTTATACACTGGTATGTCTTCCTTCATTGGTTTCATGCACTACAGAAACTGATTAGAACTTCCTTCACTGTTAATTTCAACACATTTTCTGCATATGGTTTGTGGTTTCAAGTGGTTTCTTTATCTTGCAGATCATGGTAGACCCTGATGCTCCAAGCCCAAGTCGCCCAACCCTAAAGGAATATTTGCATTGGTTATCCTCTCTCTCTCTCTCTCTCTCTCTCTCTCTCTCTCTCTCTCTCTCTCTCTCTCTAAAAGGAGAGGTGTTAGGAATCTTCTACAGATCAAGAAGCATGAAGGCTACCCATACCCATGGCTTCAAATCTAATGACTTTTCACCTAAAAAATAAAATAAAATCTAATGACTCCCAACATTGATTACATCAGCTAACAAGTTAACTTTCTTTTCTGAAATTCTGTTAACTAGCTTCCTGTTATGGCTTTCAGGTTGGTAGTAGATATTCCTGCAACTACTGGGGCATCTTTCGGTAAGAAGCTCAACTTCTTAACAATTGAATAATAGTGTTACTTTTTTATTATTAATATTATTATTATTATTATTCCTTCTCTCTAATCCAGTAGGATAATGGAAATGGATCACCAGAGACAACAAGAGGAGTAACCTCATTAACATTCCATTATTGCATTCCCCCTAGATTTGCACAACAATGCATGACAACATTAATTTGAAAGACTTTGGTCCAATGGTGTTCTCTTAATTTTGCTTATCGACAATTAGGTTATTTGCTATTACCCAAAAAAAATAAAAAATTAGGTTTTTCTTTTTGGGATGAATAAAAAAATTAGGTTATTTGTATATGAAGTTGATATATATCCATTTTTTGGTAAAATGAAATTTATTCAAAAGAGCGTGGAGAATGCACAATTGTTAGGTCAGAAGGCTCCTTCAACTATGAAGTAGAATTTGGTCATACTGTTGTACATGCTTCTGACATGGCTTCTCCTTATGAATATATAAAAAGAGCAAACTCTAAAATACGAAGACAAGTACTAGATATCTTCAATTACCCACTGAACCACTAACAGAATTGAATATTCTAATGAGCTCTCAACAATCAGATTCCACCAAAAACTTTTCATTGGCTTGTGGTCAGGATTCCATGGCTTAGTCAAGATTTTTCTTTTTTTTAGGACCCATTGACCTACCCAGCCCTGCTCATGTTGATCTTAACATATTTACAGGTTCACACTACTCTCCTGCTATGCTCTAAAACATGTCCCCCACCTATGCACCCACCTATGCACCCATCATTTTATTATGAACACCTCCCAAGGAGCCATGGGGGAAGACAAGTCTCTTCAATCCCACTAAGTGAGTGTACCCTTCAAGTTCAAATTCAAGTTCAGGTACAAGTTCAAGGCATCCCAAACCTTTTGTTTGGCTTCTTGTTATTTGGCTTCCCATCTTTTCGTACATTTCATCAATGAAAAAATAACAGTAGTACACTTAAGAGTTTGCCACTTTGAAGCTAAAGCTATCATTAGAGACCCAACCCTATCATACCAACTAGGGGGAGTGGTGGACATTACTAATTTGGGTCATAAAAGGAACGGAGAATATGGATGTGCCCATCTATAACTTCGCTCTCTGGAGTCAGGACCACAAAACCTTAACACACGGTTTTCAATAGAAAATATTTGTATTCTAAAAAAGCTTTTAGTTATGAGTGTAAAACAGATTTTCCACTAATTTTAGTCCCTAGAAACAATACATGTGGGTCATGAAGTGGGTTTTTTCTTATTGATTTTATTATACCTTTAGAAAAGATGTAAAGAAGGTTTTGTGGGAAAATTGAAGGAAAATAGATATATATATATATATATATATATATATAAAGGTGCTAGTTGATTTATGGGCAATAGATCAATGTATAGTCTGGGGCCCCTTGCATTAGCATTGGGTCTAATTAGAGCACACACAAGGACATCAATATGGTTAGAATTTTTTATTTTAGGGTATGAGGTGATAATTTTGTGCACTCCTATGTCTAGTCGCAAAACCCACACCGCCAAGCAGCTTTCTTTTTCCCCGAATTTTAGAGTTAAATGACTCTTCCCTTAACCTTGTTGATGCTTCTAGGTTCGCTTCCATTGACCCCATGCTCCCGAATAGAGAGCTCTTACCCTTGATTTTATTATTATCTTAAAATAAAAAAAAATAAAAAAAGTCTAATAATAAATGACAACCATTTCAAGCCCCTTGACTATGGGCCTATGGGTCTAGGTTAGACCCAGACCTGTTGCTAAGTGTGCCAACCCTTGAAGCCCATTTTGTCTCTGTTAAGCTTATTATCAACCCTAGCTTAGTTTATCCACCATGATTTTTTTCATTAAAATAAATAAGGGAAAAAGAACACTAGCTGGTTGTGTGGCTCCTCTGCCTAGACACAAAGACCCATGTAATAACCACCCCTAACATTCATGAAATCAAGAATCCCATATATCCATATTGACACTCCAGCACTTTCATTGGCCCCGCACTGGTGCGGAGGTCACACAACCAAATAGCGATCTTTTGTCCAATAAATAAATAAATAAATGCTGGAAAAAAATATAATTGTGTGAATTTAATCAATGAAATTATGAGTTTTAGTTGGGAATTTTAAGTATGATTGTTGTGATCAGGGCAAGAGATAGTGTGCTACGAGAATCCAAGGCCAACAATTGGAATTCATCGATGCGTTTTCGTGTTATTCCAGCAACTCGGAAGACAGACGGTGTATGCTCCAGAATGGCGTCAAAACTTCAACACTAGAGACTATGCCAATGTTTACAATCTCGGCTTGCCGGTTGCTGCTCTTTATTTTAACTGCCAAAGAGAGAATGGTTCCGGTGGAAGGAGACCAGAATTGAACCTTCTTTGACACTTGAAACTTCAAACTTCAAACTTTAAAATTAACTAAGAGACAGATGGGTGCCTCTCTCATTTCTTCATCCTCTTATCATTTCCATATCTGTATTATTTAACTAGCGCTAATTAATCAGCTTCCACAAGAAATAGTTCTACTCTCTATTTACCATAGTTTGAGAAATGGAAGGACTTTGGCTATGGTCGAATCTGTTTTCATGCTAAAAAAAATTCCAAACCAAAGACAAGCAAGGTCAAAACCAAACAGTGAACTGAATAAAATTCAGTTCAATTTTGGAAAATAGGCTCTTATTCGATTTCGGTTTTCACATGTTGTATATTGGACAAACCAATTGACACCCTTAGTTAGGAGTACTTTGCATCCGTCCTAGGTTACGTTTTTGCATCTAGTTTACATTATTATGCATTCTATTTTAGGTTATTTCGTGTGCTTGGTTGTTGCCCATCTCTTATCTTCTTGTCTATACACAGCTTAGGATTTGCGTTCATCATATTGCATCATTATGTTCATCGTGTACATCTCTTTAACATTCTTGGAAGCACTGTTTTCGATAAAAGGTCATTTATATTAAAAGAATTTAAAAAAGAAAGAAACAAGAAAACTAGCTAATCAAGTCAAATACTCCAACATTAAGAAGACAAAACCCCTCACCTTTGGTAAGGCCAACAGCAGGGGGAAATCATCGAACAAAAAATTCATCCCAAGAGATACTAAATTTCGGGATCATCCACATCTCTAATCTAGAAGAGAAAATTTTATCAAATTGCTTTCGCGAAGAGGTAAGACGGTCAGACTTTCGGCAAGCCTGCTCCCCATTATCCTTCCTTTGCCTTTTCTTTGCTTAACTTTCTCAAAGCCATCAAGCTCTTCCCTAAATCTAGGTGTCTCATCGATAGTAGCAATCTCAGGATGCTTCATAATAATAGCTCCTCCTCAGAGAGAACTTGGCGGAATAGGTTCTACCAAGTTCTTCCCCCCTCCCCCTCAAAGATCACACAACCTCCACTAAAATTAGGGCTCCTACAATGAACACCACGACTGTCACCCCTCCCGCACATGGAAATGATCCCACCGCGAAAAGCAATCGTCTCCTTCCCACATCTAGGTTGATTTTCCCGCTCTAGACAAGCATAAATTTCTGCAAGATTCTCTTGCCTTTCTGGACTAATAGTGAGAGATCTATCTTCCCATTTGTCATCATTTTCTTCTAAATCCTCCTCTCCCGACATCATTTCATAACTAGAATTTTCTATAGACTCCCCCGATCCATCTTCACTAGCCATATCCACTCAATTAAGTCTTGTCGCACTCGACCCTTGCTCCTTATCAGTTGACCCACCTGGTTGAGCAAGATCCACAAAATCATGCCCACTTCCCTCTTAATGATCTTGGAATAGAAGATTGTCATGCACCAATATCCCTCCCTCATTTAATCCCAATCAATCCCCACCTTGAATGGAAAAAGGCTCATATCTCACCTGAGAATGGTGAGTGACAAACAATCGATCCCCAACTTGATTGGATCCATTCAAAGAGGAAAGATTATTACTAATGGGAGTTTCCATAACAGCCGCTTCCTCCACCTTAGCTGATTAATCTTCTCTATTTTGGAACACTAAATTCTCTCCCTCTTCTCCAATTGTACCATTAATGGATGGTTGATTCCCTGCCATTCTGTGCAAGATAGGATCCTCTTCCATAATAGGAGCTCTTCTAGGAAAAGAATAGTTTGAATTCTTACCCATATTGAGATCCGCCAACAAAGCATTGTTATCATTAAGGCTAGGGGTGTCAAAACCTAGCCCGAACCGATAAAACTGATTGAAACCAATCGATAAAACCCAAATTGAACCAAACCAATCCTTATTGGATTGGTTTTGGACTGAGGTATGTTGGGACCAACTGAAAATCGATCCAAACCGAACCGACCAATAACCAAACCGAATGAAACCGATAAAAAAAATGAATATGAGATTATAAATTGGTGAATTGGCCATCCATTTTTAACAATATTAGTGAGCAAATTTTTTATTGTAAGGGAAATTGTTACAAATCATATTAGGTTATGAATAGAGAAATTGAGTTGTAAATTGTAATAATGCTTCCATTGATTTCCTTGTTCTCTATGGAAAACTAGTTAATAGCTAAATGAATGATTGGATAATAGGTTTCATTTTGTGATTCCAATATTAGTTATCTTCTTAGTAATTTGTTATCCATTAGTTTCAATATTAGTTATCTTTCCCTTACAACGATAAACCATAATTTAATCATAAATTTAAAGTGTTTTTTTGGTCAAATCTTGTCACTATAAGTTATGAATGTAAGATTCATTATGGTTCAAGCCCAATAATAAACCGATCTAAACCGGTATTAATCCGATATTGAAAAACCAAAATAAACCGAAATCAAACCGGACTGAAATCGAAATCGACCGAAAACCGAAGTTCCTTAACGGATTGGTTTTGGTCTCCCTCATTCCTAGACCGAAACCGATTCAACACAACCGAAACCAAACCGAACCGTCCAATTGACATTTAGGCCATGTAAAACACTTCTTTCCAAATAATCTCCTAAATTGGAGGACCCATGCATATCTACACTACCATCTTTGGATCATGATTGAGTACCACTTCCACAATTCACATTCCCTTCCCTTGTATGCCCATTAGGTTGATGCCAATTGATCTCCTTTCCTAAGATAGAGGAAATTCAACTAGAATGAGTCACCGAGTTCACCTTGGCCGAGCCCACTAGGTTGACTCCATCTTCACTCTACATAGGTTGCCCCAAGATGCTTGTTGCTCGATATTTGGCCATTTGACGAGCATCCACTGCCTTTCTTGTGTGGACACGAGTTAATAAAGTGCCCCACTCTTTTGCAGTAACCAAACTGGCTCATTCCATCCTTGTACATAATGCATTGCATGAAAGAGAACATCTTTGATGACCTAGGCTCGCACCGCTCCACTTGAACCTTCTCAATGCATATTGTAGTCTTTAAATCATCTAGTGTGATTATTGCAAAAGAGTGGGACGGTGCGAGCCTAGGTCATCAAAGGTGTTCTCTTTCATGAGTGGAGCAGTAACCACATGTTCTAAAGCAATCGATCTCCTGTCGCCTTAGTCATCGATAGAAGCACGTTTTCATACCAGTACTAGAGAGGGAGGTCATGAAATCTCACCTAAACAAGTTTCGTTGCCGCCAATTTTTCATGAATATTGAAGTCAGGTTTCCAATGTTGGGACCTAATGTGTTGCCCTCCTAGCTTAACTAGACTTCTTCGCCAAACCTCCGCCATATCGCCCTCCAAAGAAAATTGGAAGATGATATAACCCAAGGGATGCATGATTACCCCCTGTTGCATATTCCAACCTTCTCTAGCCTCCTTCCTTAGCACATCCAATGACTTTGTTCAAAAGTTTGCCAAACTTCTGACGGATGGTTTCATAGTCTTATTGTGGGATAAAGATCCAAGTGATGCCATCTACGTGTATTGGCTCTGGTAGTGCATCAATATCCGGCCAATTCCCATTCCCCACAATGTTGGCAAAGGATTTTTTTTGTGGTGCAAGATCTTCTGGAACAAGGGAGGCTGCCACCTCTTGAGCCGCCAATGGACTCCCATCCTCCTCACCTTCTCCACACTTCTCACACCCTCTCTGCTCATACTACAGGCTTAATTCAGGTCGTGTTGCTCTCCCTCACCTAACACATACATTCATTCTTGGCAGCACATATCCAAAGGTAGTGTTCATAATGGGAGCACATGTCCGAAGGTGGTGTTAATCTTCTTCCTTGTTAAGTGTTTATAGCATTCGTTACACCTAATTGTATTAGCAATCATGTTATGCCATTACACCAATCATTCAAGGAGGTCGGTTATTAAGCCGATCGAGCAAACCGGGGTGCCTAATACATTCTCTGAACCATATACCCTAACGTGTACGTAACCTGTGGTTTGATCAATCCCTTCGATCTCTCAAAGATTAACTCAATTAAGAACCTTCAATTTCAAGATGAGAAAAAGGCCCACCCCATTTGAGAATTACTTGTATTTCATGAAAAGCTAAGGGTTTCACCAATGATGATCAACGATGAGGATTTCCTCGTCGCCTCCATCAAAGTGAATCATAACCCCTGAAGTCATGATCTTATTAAGAGCCTTTTCAATTAAAGGGTAATACGATCTTCTGCTGTTTAAAACTAACAGTATACTCACACCAGCAATGCCAGAGGAGGAGGCATAATTCGTTCAAACCCTTGGATCCATGTATAATTTTAACAAACTACAAGGGAAGGAGACGTAATTTTCACTAATTTTTTTATTTTCTGGAGATTAACACTTGGAGGAATTCCAACCAAAGATCTATAGAAATGGATGACATTAGATCCTACATGCGAATTTTGTCATTCCCGTCATGAATCAATCAGGCATACATTTATCTTTTGTGAATTCACCGGGAGAATCTAGGCTGCCAGCCCGTTAGGTTTACACACTGAAAATTTCTCATCTTCTTTCAAAATTTATCTTGTATTTGTTTAATTCCAACATTATCCCTCTCCCCCATCTGAAGAGTTTTTCAACACTTTCATTATCGGTTGCTACTTCATATGATCTCACAGGAATAAAATTCACCTCTGATAATGAGAAACCAAACCCCGTGGGGGTCATTAAAAATATGTTTTACTGGAGCAATGGTAATATTCCTCCACCCTTATAGCATATGAGGGTCCCCCTCGTGACATCCTTGCTGTTGTTATTCCCCCCATCCCCAACCTCAACAAATTTATGATGGTTTGCTCAACCTCATATTATAAGAACATTAATCTATTTGGATGGGCTAACTGTATTTTATCACAGAAAATACATCTCATTTATGCCAAATCATGTGATGACAGGAAACCATATTGAAGCCAGCACAAGGACTCTACTATCTGGACTAAAACTAATTGATCTTTCCTCATTTATGATCCGGAAAATCATTGAATTGACTATCCTTGTGCAATCCAACTCATCCTAAAGTTACAGTTTAACATTTGGACATTTCAACTACAAATGTAAAGCATTGATTCCACATCAATATACCTGATTCTTCAGTGGATAGCAAACTAGGAATCAATATGCCATTACCATATCTCAGGCTCCCCCGAAAAATGCTGTACAGCCACAAAGCGGATGCTTCTGTTGAAATTTCCTTCTCAATGATGCCAATGGATATCCTGTTCAAGTAGGGGATTCAAGTTATCAACCAAGATTTTAGACAAATTCTACTAAGAAATTACATTTCTGTCCTAGTCTCTTAGACCAGAGTATTTAGTTAAAAACCATTCCATAATCGAAGTTTGAATGTGCCAATATAACTCTTTTTTTTAGACCATGAGTTAAATATTATTAAGAATGAATGAAAGAATATAAATGGCTAACAGTACAGCCCACTACCAAAAACAACAGCCTACCTATCCACGTTCGGCATGGCTTTCAGCAGATAGGAAAACCCCAACAACAGACCATCCTCAGCTAAACCTGAACCGAGGCTTTTCTTGAGCATCCCAACTTATATCATCAATAGAGAAATGAGGAAGAAAGCTCTTGATGCCACAACATGCTTTGCCTGTATGAGTCTCACATTCTCTCCATCTGTCCTAATCTTACACTTGTCCTACAAACAAAGCATGGTCTTTTCTTGCCTACAAAACCAGAAAATGACCAGTCACCACACGACACTTCGGGTAAGAGTTTAGACACATGAAATAAGGACAAGGTGTAGATGTGTATAACTTGTTAAGGTCATATGATCTACAGTTACAGGATATCAAATCAAAGAATAGTGCCAGACTCGAGGAGACCAATGGTAGCCCCTAATTTTTCTTTCCTTTCTTCTTTTGGAGGGGGGAATAAACAAGGTAATGCAATAAAGAGAAAAAAGAAAAGGAAGAAGGGGCCACTAAAACTATGCAGTAAAGCCAAAACATTTCATGGATGCTGGATTAATCATATATTGATATATAATGCTGTCCTATTGAGTCCTGAAAGCTATAAAGAAAATGCCTTTGAACTCATGAGAACACCCACATGCCCACAACACCAACCCCCCCCCCCCACAGAAAAAAAAAAAAAAGGAAGAAAGAAAGGACACACGTTCGTTTTTGGCGCAACATGATCTAAAGAACCATAATGATTCTCAAATTTGTAATTCCATTCTTCCACAAATGGATGTGATTCCTCAAGATCCAAACATAGGGAGCAAGAGCATGGATCACCAAACCCAATTTTGGATAGGATACTGGCACTAGTTCAACTAACCCCCAAAAGCCATAAGAAGGAGGGAGTCAAGAATTGTATCGGGCAGTGTATCAGAAAGCTGGTTATAAGAGACGTATCAAAGAGACTCTAGATATGCTTTGATCTCATGGATATGGTTATGATACATGCAAAACAATTGCTTTAAGCATTGTGCACCATACATAAGAAATAAATAATGATATTAAATCAATGTCAGGTTATCTCTATCTTCATGGCATTTATGTGATTCAAATCTTCATTGGCAAGTGAATCAAACCTACTAGTAAGTAAAAAGAATCAATTAAGAAAAAATATTTGAAAAAATAAAAATCTATTTGCATACAAGGATAATGGCTTAATGTAACCCTTAAAGATCCAAACCAAACAAACAACATTATGTATATACATACTACTAAGTATTAAGGGTGTGTCTGAATGTAACTCACCTGGTTACAAAAGACCTTGTAACCCATTTTATAATCTTTCAAATACCCTTCCATACATAATAGGATAGTTGTTCAAAATATGGGCAAATAAGTTATTGAACTTCTAAGCTTCCCATTGCCAACATCAGCAACCTCTATTGCTATCAAGGGTAATCATATAAAATTTCCACTGCTCTCTGCTTCTTCTTCTTCTTGACCTGTTTTTTATGAGTTGCAGCCATTAATTCAGACCCTTCAAGTCTTTAACCAAGCCCCTTTAAAAACCTTAATCTATCATCAACAAAAGGTAGAAAGGCAAGCAATGAAGCCAGAACAAGAACAAGAAGGACAATATTTTGTGCCGTTGCAGTTGCAAGCTATCCTGTATTACCACCACCATTCTCTCTTATGCAAGATCACTGCTTCTTCATCTTACTCTGACCCATATCTCTAGCTTCATCTTGTAGGGTCTCCTCCTCCTTCAATGTCTTTGTCTTTCAGGTTGCTGTTTCACAATCCACTGAGTGGCTTTAGGGATTTAAAGAAGTGATTTCGTAGCCCACGATTTTGAATAGGAAGATATTGGCTAAAAATACTAAAATCATGGTTTCTGCTTTGAGTTTCGCAGTTGCAATACAGAGGGAGGTTGAGTTCAAAAGGGATGGGATTTCTTTTACTATAAGAAAGGAAAGAGGGAATAATGGAGAGGAACAGGAATGTATGCTTACCAGGGCCTCAATTCTGTCTTTTTCATGATCCCTTGAAGGACCTTGATCCGAGGTGAGGGCTTTCAGGATTCCTCCTTTGCTCATAAGTCATAACAGCACAAAAATCACCAACATTAGAGACCATGAGATCCCCTTTCGTGATCAATGCCTAACATAGCAAATTCCACCACGGAGATCCTCTTTCAGAAACTCAGTCTATTGTGCGGTACCCATTTTTAACAGCATCTTCAATCTTGTTTCTTCCTCTCTTTGTCAATTCACTCATGATATTCTTATTCATGTTCTCTGCTGCTAAATCTTCAGCTTTTGCACCTCCATGTCTATCAAAGATACCGATGAAAGCCTACAATAACAAGCCAAGGTGAACCCATATCCCAATCAGGCCCTGTATTTTTCTCTATTTTTAGAATGATAGGATCTAGAGTTTTGACCAAATAATACCTACAATTGAACATTTCTCCTTTTTTCCATTCTTATTGTCAACAATACAAAGTTTTCTAGTCGTCCTTTTTTTTTTCTTCCCCCCCCCCCTCCCCACCCCCCCAAAAAAAAAAATAGTGAAAAAGGCACAGAACATAACGTACCTGTTTGGGATCTCTATCATTATTTGGTATTTATAATTGTTTGAAATGCAACTGAAGTATCTACACCTCAGATCACTCACCTACCTTGCCATACCTTGTGGTACCCTGTTTCTGGTTTTATTTTTTGTTAGCTTAGAATCCGCACCTATCTCAGGTTATTGATCAGATTGCTTCATATTTTATATTGAAGTTTCTGTCACTTTCTTCATTGAATTCAGTTCTGATACTCTGAGGTTCATTCGTTAGAAACCTAGTTCTAGCTGACCAGCTCTGTTTTCTAGTGGTATCAGGACTAGCCCATTACACCTTTTAGTTCTTTATTCTGAAATTTAGTTCATATTCAGTCATAGGTTCGAAACCTGACTTAACGGTTAAGTTGCACTATTGCAACATCTTGGTCATAGGTTTGAAACCTGGAAACAGCCTCTCCTGCAACACAGGGGGAAAGGCTATGTACATTTACCCCTCCCAGACCCTGCATTATCGGGAGCCTCGTGCACTGGATTGCTCTCTAGTTCTTCATATTCAGTCCTGTTAGTTTCCTACAGTACCCTTTGTGGTTTGGTGATGATACGGATCCGGGTTCCAAAACCGGAATGGGACCGCTTATGGGCCCAACCAAATAAGGTAACACTCAAATCCAATGCTAAGTGGAAGGACAGTAAATATATGTGAAGTTTCGAGGGAATGGCAGATTGGTAATTATAGGAAACCAAGCTAATAATTGGAAAACAAGTGAATGGAGTAACTTGAGATGAGGGAGAGGCATCCCTGGAAAGATGGTAAAATAATACTTAGGTAAGGAATTAAGGGTGAAAAGGGTTCCAATTAATAAATGGGAAGAGGGTATGTCTTCAACCTCTAACCTGTGATGTGAGCAACAGAGGAGAACTCCTTGCGATGGAGGGGATTCAATTGATTGAAAGCTTAAAGGGTCTGAAATTCTGGAATTCAAAACTTCACTCATAAGCCTCTTTAACCCATTGGTAGTATAGGTAATCATCTCACCTGAAGACAAGCACAACTCCTGAAAGTTTTCTGGAAAAAGAACAGAGATCAGACCTGAAACTCAGGTTAGAAATCCCAGTTCAGGGAACTAATGGATCTCAGATCTGGCTACCTAGGTCACCCAGTATCGGCTCATTTCCTAGAATCTGAGATGGAAAGATGAAGAATCAAGGGAGATCGATACCTCTCTTGCTGGACCGCTAGGGTCGCCGGAACAGAGAAGAAGAAGAAGAATAGAAAAGAGAGGGAATCGCACAAAAGGGGGGGGGGGGGGGGATGGTCACACTACCTTGCAAGTACCCATCCGGCACTAACAACACAATTCAATCCATTCTTCAAAAATCTGTCTAATGACTTAGGTAAATGCCTTAATATAAAAAATTGAAATTAAAATTGCCTAATTAAAATCTAAAACTGAAATAGCAACTCCTAATTACTTCCTAAATCCTAGACTAATAGAATAGAAACAGATGGAAAGATGTAGAATAAAGGGAGATCGATATCTCTCTTGCTGGACTGCTAGGGTCGCCGGAACAGAGAAGAAGAAGAAGAATAGAAAAGAGAGAGGGAATCGCACAAAAGGGGGGGGTGGGATGGTCACACTACCTTGCAAGTACCAATCCAGCACTAACAACACAATTCAATCCATTCTTCAAAAATCTGTCTAATGACTTGGGTTAAATGCCTTACTATAAAAAATTGCAATTAAAATTGCCTAATTAAAATCAAAAACTGAAATAGCAACTCTTAATTACTTCCTAAATCCTAGACTAACAGAATAGAAACACAATAAAACTAGAATTGGAAATTCTACTTTTCTACTAGCTACCCCCAAAATTACCCAAAATTAAAGATTACATATCTTCCTAATTAAAATAACTAAGTCTTTCCTAAATAAAATAAGTCCTAAAATATCCTATTGATCTCAATGATCCAACCGGACCCAGTTCGTCTCAGTCAAGATTGCCAAACGGGTCAACCCGGTTCAGCCTTAATGCTGCGTCGGAGATCCATCTAGTAGGTCCAATCCCTTGAGTCAATTAGTTAGACTTAAGAGATCAAGTTTGCTATAATCGACTCAGAAAGTTCTTGAGCCTCCTCAAACACAAACATTTTAGAAGGATAACGTTTTGGCATGAATGTCTTTCTTGAGCCTATTTGGATGAGTGGTTCTTTGAGGAAATTGATGAAATATTATCTGGTTTTGTTCTGGTGGTTATAGGAATTAATGAGATGTAGTTCTTAATCTTCAAGTGTTAGGGTGGAGTAATGAAGATCACACCAAATGGAATAATTTTGTTTTAGAAGTTTGCATGATGATGGGGAGAACTTAAATTTTCTTACTTATCGCTTGTAGAAAAAGTTGCCAAAGAAATGGACACTTCTGTAAAACTTGAATATCCTCAAATAGTCTTTCATTTCGTTTCATCTGTTGTCTTTCTTTTTAGCTTGGGTCCTAGAAGAATGCATCTGGTGTTTGAATATTGCAGAGGGGGGCTGATCTTTCTATATATATTCATCATGATGTAAGAGTTCCAGAAGCAACTATGAAGCACTCCATGCCATAGCTAGGTACACATAACTTGGTTTTATGTGGCTGGCATTTTCTTTGCTGATCATATGTTGCATGTGGTAAGTTCTTGCCCTAATAATAGAATGTTAGGTCTTCTTAAGCTGCTGGTTTACAAGTAGTCTGTGAAAATAAATTTATACACTGAGATCTAAAGCCACATGATCGTTCTAGCAGTTTATGAGATATATTCTTGTTTCCGCTTAATTTGCTGCTCTGTTAACTGTTGTTTTCATTTAGTACCTAGGGTCTGCTAAGTGGATTCTCTTACAGGTCAGATTGGGCCACATCCTAGAGAGGATAACAATGATATCTGACGCTGCCAAGTGCCAACACAGAGAAGCCATCTTCTATCACATGCAACCTGTTCATTGGTGGAGCTTTGGCTGGTTGATCTGAATAGACACTACAACATTTGGGTATTACACATATAACTTTTCTTGTGCTCAAATGAAACTGGACAATCAGATTCTCGGTATCCTGACCTTATTAAATAAAAGAATTTCTCTGTAAGAGTTTTCTCCCCTTCCTTAACTTTTCTTAAGATTTTATCTCCTTGAGATTGCTCTTGGCTCATTTTATATAAATCTGACCAAAATCAACACCAGTATTCTTGTATCTTTTCGTTTCACCGGTCAGTTGACAGCTTAAATTGTATATCAAGAAAGCATCTGCCAATTCCACCATAGTTGGCTAGTCCAACTGCCCTGGCTGTACAATCCGCTATACTAAACAGATTGGTTTGTGCGAAAAGAGACACAAGGTTGACCCACTTGTTTTGGACACAGGGTGGTCAGCTAGGTTATCAAGATTTGGACTTATCACTTTTTCCTCAACATATTTTAGTAACAGCCAAGCATGCTTCCACGAGTAACGTCTTAAGAGTTCCCTTGAATTATCTCGCCAATCTGCCCAGATGAAACAAACATTTTAGACATGTAGCTCTTAACCTCGTACTGCAAGTTCGTCACTTAATTGCCACTCCAATCTGTTTAGGTACAACTCGCTACTGATGAAGCAAACTGTCCACTTTTTCCAGATAAGTGATGATGATGATAAAATCATCAGTAATATCTTTGAAGAAGCTTCTGATTTTATCAATCATGTGAAGCAGTCAGGTGGAAGGGTTCTGGTTCACTGATTTGGAGGGAAAAGTAGAAGCGCCACGGTGGTTCTTGCTTTTTTTATTTATGATTTTTACACATAAAACTACGTAATGTGTATTTAGAACCCAACATCAGCCAATGGTAATGTAGAACTGAATTGAACATTCAAACAGTCCCAAAATACAATTTCTTATACAAGGGGAAATAGCAGGGGAAAATCCAGATTCAAGGTAGACTAAGACTGAATCCAAAACAGGGGATCCAGGATTTTGTTGGTTTGTTATGTCAATATATGTGATCTTAAGGGTCGATGCTTGTGGGGGTGTCCCTTAACCTATCTGGATTTGGGGAGTTACACAATCCATCAGTTGGATTGACCTGAAATTTTGATACTTCAATTATCCTCAATTCTGGTTCTGTTTCCACCACATATTTAGTCACTGTGATTCTGCCCCTGTGATTTAGTTTCCCAAATAGGTCCTAACAGGTTAGTGGAACGCATCAATTTCAGCTTGAGTTCTCAATTTATTCTGCTTCATAATAAATTCAAACAACTATATCTCTTCCTTTATTAAAATACTACTAAAAGCTGCATTGAAAGGAAATGAAAAATACAATAAAACGGGAAAACCATATTACCTTCCTACAAGAATTTAGGAGCACAGAATAAAATCAGTTCCAGCAGCCCCCATGCTAATGTTGAGCTGCAGTGGACAAAGTAGATTTTCAGGTATGCATGAACTCAGTTACACACTTTCCCTTGTTTAAAAGTTAGAAACTAATATACCTGCACATCAGATTTAGTGGTTGCAACAATCACCAGAACAGAGCTTCACTTCTACAGGCTGAAAAATAACACTAGATGCCACAGCTTTTCAATATCTTCTTGAAATGTGGTTGAAAAAGAATATGATAGATCATAGCTGGAGAACCACTTTGCAAGTTCATGTTTCTTCACTTGACTAAAGCTGCCTACCTCAACGGCAGGTACCAAACCAGGACCACCACATTCATTTCTCATGTAGCTCCTCTGATGGTCATAGTGAATGAACCAGATGCAGAAATTAACTAGCTCTGGTTAATAGTCCCTTCCCTAGGATGCCAATAGATGTCCTGCTCCAAGTAGAGAAGACTTAATGATGAGAACTCTTCTTTAAGTAGAAATGTCAAATTCAAGAAATTGGATCTTATGCTGTGTTAGGCATGGATAAGGCATAGTTCTCAAATTCAGAGAAGGTTAATTAATTCAAATAGATGAAAAATCTGAGGTAGAAGAATTTAGAAGAACCAGAGGGGAAAAATTCCAGGTTCTTCGTACACTTCAGCTGCAATTCATTGATCTTGAAACTAGAACAAAATCCACAATATTTATAGAGAAAGGAAAATTGATTAATCTATCGTGTTCGTGTCAATGAATGAACTTATTGTTTCAAAACCACAAAAAATTTATGTCATAATTTAATGGGAAAGATATGAACTTAAATAAAACAAGAAGGGTTGATGTGTGATTGTGATTGATATCACAAAAGGATCTGGACCATCCATTCACAAGGCCTTTTCATCTCAATCACCCATTTCCAGAGTGGAAAGCATCACTCTTCTGCGAGAAAATTACCAGAACAGTTCATCCAGAACATTATCTGTTCTTTCATAGGAATTGCAAAGAATGTGGGAGGTGGAAACATTGTCCAAAGAGGGAAGGGAGATTGAAGAAGAAGTAGAAATGGAAAGGAAAAGAGGGAGAGAGATAGGGAGCCGCTATAGGATGCTGTCGCTGCTCCCATCACCAGAGTCATGGGGCCTTGGTTGCCACCTCTGAAGAATCTATGGCTTTGCAAGACATGAGAGATAGAGAAGAGAGAGAGAAAGCATTCTTGGCTCAAATGACACTTTTAATCCTATTATTTAAGTTTCACTGAACTAGTAAGAGAAAAGTACTGTCATGTTCTGTTGGGAAAAATCACAAACCATTGTGACACCAATATTTGGCCTAAGAAGATCAATGAAATATGCAGACAAAATAACCTAAAATATGAAAATTACAGCAGGAAAAGGGAAGGAGAAAAGAGAGAGAGAGCGAGAGATAATTAAAGATCAAGACAGTATCTGAACTTTTCCTTGTTTGACATTCTTTTTCTTGGAAACCTTGAATAACCAAGTGTTGCTCGAGTACTCATATTGATTGAATGTAACTAGGATAAAATTAAATGAAACCTAATTGTCCAAACTTCCTTTAAGCCCATAGATAAATTTTGGGGAAATTTCTAATGCTCCCATATACTTACCCTACATTTGTTCAAACTACCTATTCAAACTTTCACCTCGATTCCCCCCAAAAAAGTGAACTTTTACCTCTACATCTCCCCTGGTGTTTTGAAATGGCTAAATTACCCCTCTTTACCTATTAACCAGTTCTCCCCTTCCATATCTAATTTTTATTTTTTTTTTAATCTCATCTCTTTTACAAATTTTTTATTCAACCTCTTTCTCCAAATCTTCTTCTTCGAACAGAAAACACAATCCGGCCCCACCCCACCTTTCCTCCCTCCCCAACCCCCACAACCCCACCTTGCAACCCCAACTATCTGCCACCCTTACCCTCCCTTACAACCCCACCCAAGTTCCAACTCTGTCTCGGAGTTGCAAGTCCCTATTATGGGTGTCATGGGAAAGTATGTGAACACAAACCAATAAGCTACCGTCAAGGCCCTTCCTTCTGCTGATCAGAAAGTAATGCCCTAGCCGCATTAACCTTGCACAATATTGTCCTCTTTAGCCCATGGGCCTCAAGGCTTTAAAACGCGTTGTGCTATATTAAGGAGGCTAATGATTATTAACTAGCCCAGTAATCTCTCCCCCAGACGATGTGGGACTAAAGTTTACACACCCTCACCGATCTCCCAAACCCCCTGGTGCTTGTCGTATTCTTGGTGGGGACAACTCATTGATCTCCCAGGCAGGTCTATTACTAACCGTATTCTTGGGTGTCACACATAATGCCATCGACGCAGTTGACACTGCTTCAGTTTACGATTTACATCCCTTATTAATTGTGTTAAGAATTTGAGCAAGTATGAAAGAAAGATAAAGTTGGACATAATGTATTTGCCTTTTTCTGGGACTGGATTTCCCCCTTTTCAATTTGAGAGAGATTCTTAAGAGACTTGCAACCAACCAGATGGAGCACAAGGTTTCGGTCCTAGGGTTGTCAAGAGTGAAACTGATATTGCTACTGCACCTGCTGCAATGTCTCACGCGCAACAACCAACGTCATTGTTGTCCCCGCCGCATCTGCCAATGCAATCGTGGCCGTTTCGAACCCACACCAACCACTGTATGCATGCCATAGTCAGTAGGACAAACCCCTCCGCCCAAGCAGTTACCAAAATCATCACCAACCCAGCTGTCAATGGTCAACTCCCTTTCATCAAGCTCAAGGGTGCAGTCCATCCCATTAACAATGGCGTTCCCCTCAATAACGTTAACAACGGCATCGTCAACAACAACATTCCCTTTCTGACCAGCTTAGACGGGAACACCACCACTGTATTTCAGAACAACAACGACAACAACTTGACCAACGGTGATGGATCAACATTCCAGGTAGCCAACGGTGGCAAGCATCCTATGGAGAACATGCTTGAGAATCTAATGTTTGGAATGGTGATCGATGATGAGCTCACAGACGGAGAGAAGTTAGGATCAAGTTCAATATGGAGGGCGCATGGGTTCTATGTGGTAAGCTGCTATCATTCTGTACCAGCTGAATATGCAGTTTAAGATATAAGGTATCCATCTTCAACTTCACTGCTAGCTATGAGTGATTAATCTGCTTTGTTTTTTTATCAATTTTTTTTTGGTGAAACGTTTTATCACCTAATTGAGTTGAATGTCACTATTGTTGTGCTCTTCTTCCTTTGCACTTTTGAGTTAGATAGATCAATTAGAACCAAAATGAATAAATTTATAATAGTAATGCATGCTGCCAAATGGCCAACGGTAGGGTACGAATGTTGCGACCTGGTGGTCAAGCAGTCAAAACAGCCTCTCAACATTCTCAGGGTAAGGCTGGCGTAGTTCTCACCCCCCGGGACCTCGCACATGCCCGAGCCTCTTGTAGCGGGTACGCCCAATGCATGTTTCCAGATGCCCACGATCATGCTTCAACCATGAGCACTATCCCAACAAGCTTGGTCTCTTAGTCTCCACTGGCGAACATGGAAGAAGAAATGCTGACTTACAAAGATCCTACAATCATAAGCTTTAGTAGCCCGGATTAATGAGTCATTATTAATTTGAATATCATCTAGATGATTGGTCACCGATGAGTACCAGACTCCAATGAAGTTCAAGGACAAGAAGAGTGCACCGTTCTTCGGTGTTCCTACCAAATAGGATTGGGTTGGGCAGGGGTGCAGGGTGATGGCTGGGTTGAAGGGGTTGGTGGGGAGGAAGGAAGGTGAGGTGGGGTGGGGTGGGGTTGTGTTACCATGTTCGAAGAAGAAGAGGGGAAATAGGTAGAATTTTATTTTATTTTTTATTTTTTATTTTTTTATTTTTATTTTATTTTATTTTATTTTTTGTGCAAAGAAATATAGGTAGAATAAAAAATTGTAAAAAGGTGGAATTTAAAAAAAAAAAAAAAAAAAAAAGAAGAAGAAGAAGAAGAAGAAGAAGAAGAAGAAGAGGATATGGAAGGAGAAGAGATGATGAGAACTGGTTAATAGGTGAAAGAGGGATAATTTAGCCATTTCGAAAAACCAGGGGAGAAGGAGAGGTAAAATTGCAATTTTTGAGGGGAATCAAATGTGAAAGTTTGAGTATGGGAGTTTGAATAAATGTAGATTAAGTATAGATGAGTGATAGAAATGTTCCCACAATTTGTTTGGATGTTATTATTGTCTGGATCAAAACCTATTGGAATTCAGGATTCAAAACTGTTGCCCATGTTCGAATGCCTCCAAAAGCATTGTATCACCTAGTTTTTGGCTGTCCTTTCACTATGTGGGAATATCTGGCTTGGGGTTCTTATGAAACGCTGGCCTTCCCACTCTCCCTCACCTAGTTTTGAGGGTGAATGGTGATGGATCAAGAAGTTTAAAGGCAACTCAATCTGTGGGCTGGTTGTTAAAATAGCATTTTGTGCTGTGTATCAAATCTGGTGGGAAAGGAATATGCATAGGTGGACAGATTCTTCTCACACATTAAACCATATTTGGAGTGTTATTGATTTTGACATCAAAATTATGTTCAACCATTAGCTTGCCTCATATTCTGATTGTGATAGGATTATAGGAACAGGCTCATTTTATCTTCAAGGGGCCTTCAGATTCGGATACTACAAGTGGCCTTTCTTTTCTCTTGGTTGGAGTTGGTTCTTCCTCTCCTTGCTGTTTTTGTGCTTGTTTGTATATCTCTCCTTTCTTAATAAATTTTCATTCACTTCCCAACACCACCCCCACCCCCACCCAAAAAAAAGAACTTTATTCGAATGCCAATTTACATAGGTTCAAAACCTGTCTTACCTGCCAGCAGGTAACAACTAACCTTGCAATTCTTATTCGTTTCTGATGCAGATTGACTGATGGAGAAGTGGGGGAGAGAGAGAGATCAACCTGCTAGAGGAGGCAAAAGAAGAAAACCAAAGGGAGAAGAGAGGAAAGAGGAGAGAGACAAGTAGACAACAATCACAACATTAAGAACTAACCAAATGCTATTCCATTAATCAAATAGTATTTGAGGTCTTGCCTCTTTCATGTACCTAAATATAGTACTCAAATAATAGGAGAAACAAATCAGGATTCCTTCTGTATGCAAGCTAACAGAAGGTTCCTAATCAGACTAAACAACCTACTCAATTAAGGAAACTAACTTTAAAAAGGAAATCAAAATAAAGAAAGAAACATCCCTCTTGCGAGAGCTGAGGTGGAGTTTCCCAATTGACTAAACTTATCCTACAACTAAGATCGGCCCCACAACTGACAGACCTCTCTATCTAATATAATTGATAGTAAAACAAGATTACTCTCTAACTACAGGTAATGTGCCCCACTGCTAATACTAACTAGTAATTAAAATACTAATTTCGTGCTTAGAATTAAAACCCCAAATATAGGCTTATAAAAGAGGCCCATTCCATCAATAAACCCAAAAGTTAAGGCCCAACCAAACCCACATTACAATCTGGCCCAAATTTAAACCAGGCCTGCACTATTTTCAAAAGCCTTGAATAAACCAAGTGCTCGTGAAGTTCTCATTTTTCTAATTGCTCAAAATCCCTTTAAGCATATGATGACTTTGTGTTTAGATCAAAACCTGATTGAATTCCAACTGCCCTATGTTCCAAAACCTATATTCATCTGTTACTACTTACTAGTTTACCATTAACCTACTGTTCTAAACAACATCATCCACCCCCTCCCCCCCCCCCCCCCCCCCCCAAACACTCGACCCACAAAAAAAGGCAAAGCAAAAGGCGTCAATTTTATGAACTTAAAAGAGTGCAACCCTATGGGTTCTGGACACTGGGAAGAAATGAAGCACCAAACATGTAAACCTCAAAAAAAGGCAGACACAGGGACACCAGACTCAACTAAGAGTTGTTTAAACCATACGGGATCTACTACACGATCATGCTCCTCCATTCTGGTCAATTAAAGGCCATTCTGCTGCTAATGTACCCATATGTTTAGCACCAACTCAACCAGGTCATTTCCCCCCCCCCCCCCCCCTTCCCTCCCTCCCCCTGGGCAGGTGGTCTTTCTAGTACTTGTCCAAACCATCTCAGGTGACTTCATCCCAGCTTCGTCCCTACTGATACTACTCCTGCGTTTCCTTAAACTGTAACCATTTATTATTCCAAGTTCCTAGTCTTGGTACTTACCGACCCTCAACATCATCATTTCAGCTACACTCACCACATGACTGTGTTGGTTTTTATTGCCCAACATTCAGCTCTATAAAATTTCTGGTATGATAGGCATCTTACAGGATTTTTCGTAACTACAGGGTCTTAGTTTTTAAATTTCTTCAGTATAGAACATTTAAGTTCCGGCTCTAGCAGAAGAGCCCTAACTTCAGGACTGTTTGATAATTAGATTATTTACATACAGTTTTGGTGCTCTTGCTTCTTTGTAGTAGATATATTACACCATATTGCAACTAACAAGCCTATCAAGTCAAACTAAGCACAACATATACTTGCAATATGTGTAATTGAGTAATATAATGCAGGTCACCAAAGCAAACCAGCAGGGAAGTCTAGAAGAATTTACTCATTTGAAGAGAACAGAACCTTTTCCTTCAAGAATATGTGGCATGAGGCCCCATACTTTGGACCATTGTTTGAAAAGTAGAGCAAATCATTCAAGGTCAAGTCAAAATTTGAGACATACATATAATTAAATTCCATGCAAAATTGGAATAATTAATAAATGGTGTACTTCTAAATAGATTATACAAAGGATTATTACATCATATAAAATTCATAAGATAAAACATCATTAAAACTAAATAAATAAACAAATTATGAGAAAGAACTTCAATAAGACTGATTTAGAATTAAAAACTGATGCAGAAACTAGAGAGAGAGAAAGAGGAACATACCATGTGATATATGCTATCAGAAAGTTGAAGTGCTTCATCCCACTTGTTAACCTTAACGAGACCCTTAATAAGGAAAAAGAAGACACTTATATCTGGAATGTGACCTCTCCTTGTCATATCTGCATACAATTCAAAAGCTTTCTCAACCTTCGACGCAAGGGAGAGGCACTCTATCAAAGAAGAATAAGTGTTCCTGTCAGCATATGAAAATACTGAAGATGTCAGCATCTCTTCATATAATTCCAACGCTACCTCTAATCTCCCTGCCTTACAAAAGCTATCAATCAAAATTCTGTAAGTTGGAGCAATTGGCATTGTATTGCCCTCTGTAATCTCATTTAGGAGGCCAAGTGAGGCTATAAACTCTCTGCTGAACCCTTCAATGACTTTGCGATAGCCTGTTACATATCTTGGCCAATAGGTTTGTTTCATCTCCTCTAGAAGTTTGTGAGCTTCATCCAAAAGACCTGCCAGACAACAATGTTTTATCAACACACTATATGTGACAAAGTTTGGAGCACAACCCTTAGCAACCATCTGTCTCAAGACTTCAAGGCACATGTTAACTTTACCCACTTTGCCAAAGCCATCTATCATTGCAGTATAACTCACAACGTTGGGACAACAACCCTTCTCTTCCATCATCACCAGAAGTTTATAAGCCTCATCGGCCTTCCCAACTTTACAAAGACCATCAATCATTTCTGTGTAGGTAACCACATTTGGAGGACAGGCATTTTCTAGCATCTTAGATAAGACCTTCAAGGCAAGATCTAGTCGTTTATCCTTAAATAACCTATCAATTAGAGAGCTATAAGTGTAAACATTTGGACTGTACCCATTTTCTGACATCTTTGTAAAGATCTCTTGTGCTTCATCTAGCTTCCCAACCTTGCAAAAGCCATCAATAAGAGCATCATATACAATTTGATTAGGCTCACAACCTGCCTTTGACATTGCTTCTAGTAAGTCAAGAGCCTCACCCACTTTGTGGGCCTTGCATAGACCATCAACCAAAGCTCCATAAGTGACAACATTCGGTTTAATGAGATTGCTACCATCACTTCTAAAGTACATTTCTACATCTGGAATATCAGAATTACCCCTCATTCTTCCATAAATTTGGCAAGCCCTATCAATGTGCCCAGCCTTACAATGACCATCAATCAGAGCTGTGTACGTAATGATGTTTGGAATCCAACCCTCTGATAGCATCCTCTCAAAAAGATCATTCGCATTAGATACTTTCCTCACTTTAAGATATGCATGTATCAGTGAAGTATATGTCACCACATTAGGAGCACAACCATCTCTTACCATTTCATCAAATAAGTTATGAGCTGGTTCAATGAGATCAGCTTTACAAAAACTATCAATCAGAATAGTGTAAGTAAAGACATCAGGAACAATACCATTTTTTTTCATTTCTTCAAATAAAAGGATAGCCTTTTCAACTTTGGAGGCCTGACAGAGAAAACCAATCACTTTGGAGTAAGTACTACTGTCAGGTATGAATCCCTTCGCCATCATTTCACGGATAACGGAAAATGCCTTCTCAAATTTTCCAACCTCACAAAGACAACGAGAAAAATGCCCTACATTTACCTTATTCAACACAAAACCTGCATCAAGCATCTCACAGTAAGCTTTTTCAGCAAGTTCCAATATATCAGAACTGGGTAATTCCTCCCTTCCACATATACCTCCAATCAGGATATTGTATACCACATAACCTGGAACATAACCACAATTCACCATCTTCTTGAGCAACTTATAGGCATAGATGTAGTCACCTGAGCGGCAATAAGCATCAACAAGATATTTAAATATTGAACGAGTTGGATAACAGCCTTCTGTTATCATCATGCTAAGAATTCTCTTACACCTACCCAGCTGTCGTTTCCTCAAACATCCAGTAAGCAATGTTTCAAATGTTTCAACATTAGGGATACAAGAATTGGTCCTCATGCGATGCAAAAAATCCATAGCTTCCTCAAAAAGAGAAGCCTCACACAACCCACTAATCATTTTATTGTAAATTACAGTATCAGGCTCGAATTCTTCCTCTTCAATGATTCTGAGAGCATCTCTCCACCTTCCAGCCTTGCAGAGGGACTGAGCAAAGTAACCCATGGTGAACCCATCCATATTAAAACCAGAGTCAACCATCTCCCTATGGACAAGATAGGCTGTATCCAACCGATCGGCCTTAAGAAGAAGCAGAATTAAGGCATTATATGTTGATTTTGAAGGTTTATATCCAAAATCCTTTAGCCTCCCGAGCTCCTCAAGTGCTGCATTCCAAAACCCATTTCTGCAACACTTTCGGATCAAAACATTGAGCAAATTACCGAGAACTTCTTTGTCATCCTCTCTAATTTTTTTAAGAAAATGTTCCGGGACTCTAGTATTCTTATCAAAACCCAATCCATCAAGCAGGGCATGGTAAACTCGAACTGTATGGCTATACCCAATTTGTCGACCAGCCCAAATGAAAAACTTGACAGCCAATTCAGGGCTTCGTACAAGTTCCAACACCTCAATTACCAAAGAATCATTCAATTTCTCCCTGAACTGTCTAAGAAATTTCTGGGTTTTGTCACCAAAATTGTCTCCATTGTCTCCAATTTCATCTGATATCAGTATGGCTTCCTTAGAGAACTTACCCGAATCAAAACTCTTCCTCGACGAGCTATGAACTGCATCCTCCAAAAAGGCGAAATCTTGAGGTGAAACAGGTTGTTTTTTCCTGTACTTCTCTTGAACTGAACAAGCTGCATCATCTAGGGCCGACAAATCTGAATCGTTTAATCCTTCAAGATCATCTTGCGGAAAGTTACTGATGCCCCTGCAGCTGCTGTGGAAATCTACGAGAGAATTCTTGAATATGTGAAAACGTGAGATCGTCAAGAACTTTGGTGGGTAAGCACAATTAGATTTCAGGGAGGGTATAAAGGTTATTAATTGGGTAAAGACTATCATTGAGCCTCGTCTGCTCATAGCCTGCAAATGCTGTTGAAATGGAAAGCTGATTTTGTTTTGGTGGATTGCTAGGGTTCTTGTTCTTCAACCCAAATGGAAATATGTACAGAGAGTGAAGGATTTGAAATAGTAATCTGGCGGTATTGGGAATCAGGCGGGAATTGGAAGAGGAGTTGGAGAGCCATGGGTTCTTCAAGAGACGTCCGTTTAGCCGTTTAGGGTTTTTCCACTGGGGAAAAATAAATGGGACAATTACATGATTACCTACTCGTAGAATTGAATTTACAAAATAGCTACGCCCTCTTTCCTTCAACAAATTTATATAAAACCCATAAGCAGGTAACATGTAATTTTACTAAAAAATTATTTAAATATTATGAAATAAATGAAAGAATGGAAGAGGATACTGTTGACTGACATGCGTACGGTAATGGATTCGGCTCTTCAACATACAAGTGCGTACCTCAAGGTGTTTCAGACTATCGGATGTGCGTTGTCACCTCTGTTGTGTTGTGTCACAGGTAATCAGACACTTATGTTTGACACTTGCAAATCAGGTTGGGCCCATCGGAAACATGTGTCAAGTTTCAGTACAGACTATAATTAATTATATTGGGTTGTAGTAAAAGTACAAAATTTTGTTTAAACAAGAGCAAATTTTTTTTTAATTCTTTTTTAATGAATGAACAATTTTACACAATTGAAAACATGGTGGTTCTCTCGCATATGGTGTGAGTTCAAAGGAGTATCTTGCTTTGCCTCCAAATTCTGCTCTATTTCATTACATTTTGGACAAGGTTTTTAACAAGCAAAGAGGTGATGTTGGAATTTGTTGCTTTCTTAATGTTCAATTTTACGGCCTCACATTTTTAACTTTCCGCATTATGTTATAAGCAACTTCGTAGTGCAGTAGCAAATTTCTATATGGATGATTACAATGCTAAACATTAAATTCACTAGATCTCCTAGAAACGACTGTGTCATTCAAAAGAGAAAGGTGAACTTGGTTTTAAGAATCCCTCTCTACACAACAAAGCTCTACTATCTAAAGTGGCGCAACATCTCTGTTATGAATTCACAATCGTTGTGTGTAAAGTTTCTTAAGACTATATAATTTTTGAACTAAGTTGGGCTTGACGAAGCATCATGGAGGGATGTGATGTTCTCAAAGAGGGTTTAATATGGAGGGTTGGCCCATGGTGATCAAATCTATATTTGGAATGAAAATTAGATGCCTTCTGTACTAGATCTAGACAACCCAGTGCACAAGGCTTCCATTACTACAGGTTCTGGCGGGAGCAAGCTTTTGGCTATTAGTGGAATGAGATAGTAAGAATATTGTTGCTTACTTACACCAGGATGCTACTTCATCACCATTGATCATCAAACCAATTAATTTTTTTTTTTTAAGTGAGTGAATACTGCTAAAATCGTCTAATGAAAATAATTTTTCAGACATCAAAACAATAAAAAAAATTTGGCTCACTTTTGGTTTTTAAAAATGTTATAACATACTAAAAATTACAGAATTTTCAGCATTTAGAAAAACCCTGACATTTTAAAGTTAAAAATCACCCTGTCAGAAAAGAAAATTCAGTTTTTTCTTCTTCAACTAAGGGGTTGCCCTTTTATCTTTTCGAAATTTAATTTTGAAATTAAATTTATTGGATCCAAGTGGGGGTATTTTCTTATTTAGAAATAATATCTTAAGTAAATGAAATACAAAATATTAAAAAAAAATTGCTTAAATTATATTTGGCATAAACCAGCACTACAACAAATTTGCTCTTTTACTACGAAAATTTTTCATAGTAAAAAAAATCTACTGTGGCAATTGAAATATATACGACGATTAATATCCGTCGCATGACCATCGTTAAGATTGCCATCGTATTTGTTTATGACGAAACTATGGAATGTGTAGGTTTAGGTTATTAACTACGGAATTATTATACTGTAGCTTAAAATCAAACTTAAACAATGGTAAGTTATTATAGTATAAAATAATTTATTACTACGGAGTACAGTACCGTAGTAAAAGTTTCTCTTTTACTACAGAAATATACCATTGCATAATGTCAATATATACGACGGATACTTGAAAGTGTAGTAAAAAAAATACTTTTTACTACGAAAATGCAGTCCCGTCGTTAATAGTATACATTTTTTTTTTTAAATAACTATATTTACATAAAAAATCCCTGTAATAATACGTCCACGAAAAAAATATTGGGCATATCCCAAGCAAGGAAACTATGTAGTGACCATACTCTCTCCACACTTTGCTTTCCTTGGACCACAACTGGTGAATTGAAGCAGCCATGAGTTGGTTTTAAATTTGAGGAGAGCGAATAAACTTTAGAACCCACAATAAGGAGTGAGCAAATACAAACATCCACAGAACCCCGTGGTTCTAGAAACTGGTATTCGATTGGTTGGATCATCCAATGTATATATAAGTAACAGATGAGAGCAATCCAATCAAGCACATAGCTAGCCACGTATAGTGGATTGGTCGATCTAATAGCAGTATTGGGGGATGTCCTTCACTGGATTAGCAAATCCTTTTGTTTTGATTGTCTATTCCATACAAATTCTGGTCAATATCCCTGAGGAACCATCCAATTTGAAATACCAATGTCTAAATCATTGTGACCCCACTAATACACTAACACAGCTGGTACCTCTAAGGAAAACACATAAGTGGGAATACTAGTGCAAGTTCTACTTCTCCCTTGGTTAGAGTAGTAAAGGAATACTGTAACAAACAAAAGACTTATATGTGCACCTGAGATATCAAAGCATTTGCTGTCAAACTCTTAGATATCTTGTCACACCCCGTTCATACAGAACCGGACCGGTGATAGGGTTAACTCCGGTTAATCCAAACATGTCAGGATCATCTGATACAGTATCCAACCACAGCATACACACAACTAAGAAAATGTTCAACAGTTCAGCGGAAGACTTAATTTACCTATAAATATCCCCATTATACTTGATACCCAAATTGTAGTACATGGTTAAGTACATGTGGGCCCACATGCATGATATTTACACAAAAAGAATACAATTTACATATCAAGTACACAAAAGGGATCATCAAAAGAATCAAAAAGTAACCCTGTATGGAGTCAATGTTGTGGTCCCACAGCACAACCCTCGCACGTGCAATCTGTGCCGTGCTCATAGTCCTCGGGGACCCACCAATCATCTTCAGGGAATTCAACTATGGGGCCCGACCCTTGATCTTCAAGCTGGTGACCTGCAAAATCATCTAAAAGAGGTGTACACGTGGGATGAGCTCACTAGCTCAGTAAGTGAAAAGAAGGACCACACAACATGTCACACCCCATTCACACAGAATCGGGCCAGTGACCGGGTTAACATCGGTTAACCCAAATCTGCCAGGATCATCTAATACAGTATTCCACCACAGCATACACACAACTAAGAAAGAGCTTATCAGTTCAGCGGAAGACTTGGTTTACCTGTGAATATTCCCATAATACTTGATACCCGAATTGTGATACAATAGTTAATTACATGTGGGCCCGAAGGCATGATATTTACACAATAAAAGTACAATTCACATATCAAGTACATAAAGGAAACCATCAAAAATCAGAGTATACAGCTCAGCTCGGTATCAAAGCCTAGAGCTCAGCTTGGTATCAAAGGTTGAGCCCAGCTCGGCATCACATGGTAGAGCTCAGCTAGGCCTCAAAAGTGGAGCTCAACTCAGCATCAGAACTGCGGTCCCGCAGCACAACTCTCACACAAGCAATCAGTGCCGTGCTCTAACTCCTCAGGGGCCCACCAATCCTCTTCAGGGAACTCAACCGTGGGACCCGACCCGTGCTCTTTAGATGGATGACCTACAAAATCATCTAAAAAGAGGTGCACACGTGGGATGAGCTCACTAGCTCAGTAAGTAGAAAGATGGACCACACAACAGTCCACACAACAATCACAACCATCTGCACTATATGCTATGCATTACATTTTAAATCACATCCACCTAAGCAACATTACTAAGTCTTTGGTTTAGTGCTACTACAACCACAGTGCGCGTATACTCCAGGTACGAGTCGTGAACTCCATCCCGCGATACGACCATAGGGCTGTCAGAGAAGGCTCACCGTGAGTACTCGAAAAAATAAAAACATGTCGACCACCGGCTCTCAACAGAAAAATAAATGACTAAAATTAAAGGTGCTGACTCCAGCAATTTAAAAGCAGTACGATTGGCCCTCTTGAATATACCACCGGGGTTGCCGACTGTCCTAATGACCCGTTGGGCGTTATGTCTAACCGCCACAGTGACCCGACAACCGCGACCACTGCTTCCCCCCAAATGGTAACGCAACACCTTAATCCCTGTTGGGAAGGGTCGTAGCACGGGAAGGTGAAAATCCTAAACCATATGCTCCTATATGACAATAGTACGATTGTGTAGTGCCACCGCATCCCATACCACGGGCCACAAATGCACTCGTTTTCAAGCCGACTACGGAATCTAGTCTATTAATGCATCATGCATAATGATGTCAACATTCATCACATAAGCATCTCATCACTTGGTATTTAGAAAGTAAACACAACACCCATGCATAACAATGTGAGGATGACTAATCTACATAGCATTTTCATGATGGCATGGCTAGACTAGATACAATTAAATGAATTCCAAACGATGCCTTGAAACAAGGCCAAACGTCCTCTCCCCACTTACCTGTAGTGTACAAGGACTCCCGTTCGGTACGGGTGAGATCCGATGCGAGAAGCCTGAGATTTGGTGAACCTATCATGAGTGAGCGAGGTTAGTATTTCGCCACTTTGGGATCAAGATTAACATGATCCAATGACACGATCATGTTTAGAATCCTAAAAGAAGGTCACACGTCCGATTTGGGTCCAATCGGACGTAAAAATCACATTCGGAGCCTTTCGGGTGGGTCAGACAGCCCACCTGTCTGACCCACCGGTCTGGACTGGCGGGTAGGTTGGCCCGCCGGTCTGGCCCACCGGTTGGGCCAGAGGGCCTGCTAAGACTGGCAGGCAAGGTGGCCCGCCGGTTGTGCCCGAGGGCCCTGCCCTCTCAGGCGGGTGCCCACAGGCGGGCCATATGGCCCACCGGTCTGGCGCACCGGTCTTGGCGGAAAACCTGCTGTTTCTTCCCAACTTTCTCCATTCTGTGGGGATTCAAATGGGGCTTTTCCAAACCCATTCTTCACACATTCAAGGTTTTATAGGATGGTTCTAACCCAGATCTAGGTTAGATTTAAGGAATGGGAAGCCATCTTACCTTCTTTGCTCAATAACACCTTCAAACCCCAAAAATCACTTCAAATCCACAATGCTTCTCCAACCTTGTAAATACTTCTTCAAATCCTTCAAGATCAACACATAAATCATCTATTAAACGTTAGATTCATCATTTCAAGGGGGATTTACAAGATCTCAAGAAACCCTACCCAAATCAAGGGTTTTACTTGGGTATGGTGAAGGTTTAAGGAACCCAAACTTTGCTCACCTCTAAATGTAGATCTAGTGTTGAAGATCACTCTTCCCGCGTCAGAATGGAAAGATCAAGCCTCGGCGCTACTGAAATCCATCTCTTCTTCCTCTTCCTTCTCTTCTCTTCTTCTTTCCTTTCTTTTCTCTCTCCTCTTTACTCTTCTCACCAACGTACGAGTGTCATAATTGAGAAAAGAAAAGAAAGTATAAATGCTATATATACTTCTTTAAAATACTAAGTAATTCACATGGGTGGGTCACTCAGGTGGGTGGATGCGCCCACCTGTCCACCCACCTGAGGGCCAAAACTTGGGATTTTGACAGAATTCGGCCCTCGGCACGAATCTCACTCTTGGCATACGATGTAATATATGTATGCACCCTAATATACGGCTACATACCTGCTTTTTCCGTACATGGCCTTATGATAGGTGCATGTACACGGCTTGGGTATTCCCGTCTCTTCTGGCATTGGCTCGGACGTGTCGGGCCAGCCGGTGTTTAAGGTCACCCTTGCCATCATAGTCCATAGGGAACCCGCTATAATTCTCTCCGATTCGGGTCCTACATGGTTAAACCAGGTCAACCATGTAATCAGACCGGGTTTAAGAAGTAGGGTATTACACAACAGTCCACACAACAATCACAACCATATGCACTATATGCTATGCAATTCATTTTAAATCACATCCACCTAAACAACATTACTGAGTCTTGGGTTTAGTGCTACTGTAACCACAGTGCACGTATACTCAGGGTACGAGTTGCGAACTCCATCCCGCGATACGCCCATAGGGCTGTCGGAGAAGGCCCACTGTGAGTACTCGAAAAAGTAAAGCATACCGACCACCGGATCTCAACATAAAAGTAAATGATAGAAAATAAAGGTGCTGACTCCAGCAATTTAAAAGCAGTACGATTGGCCCTCTAAAATATACCACCGAGGTTGTCGACTGTCCTAATGACCAGCCGGGCGTATGTCTAGCCGCCACAGTGACCTGATAACCGCGACCACTGCTTTCCCCCAAATGGTAACCTAACACCTCAACCCTTGTTGGGAAGGGTCGTAGCACGGGAAGATGATAATCCTAAACCGCATGCTCCTATATGACATAGTACGATTGTATAGTGCCATCGCGTCTCATTCCACGGGCCACCAATGCACTCGTTTCCAAGCCGACTACGGCATCTAGTCTATTAATGCATTATGCACAATGATGTCATCACTCATCACATAATCATATCATCATTTGACATTGAGAAAATAAACACAACACACATGTCATAATAATATGAGGATGGCTAAGCTACATATAATTTGCATGATGACATGGCTAGTCTAGATACAATTTAATGAATATCAAATAAGCCTTAAAATAAGGCCAAATGTCCTCTCCCCACTTATCTGTTGTGTACAAAGATTCACGTCCGGTACAGGTGAGATCCGGTGCGAGAAGCGTAAGTTTTGGTGAACCTATCATAATGGGGTTAGCATTTCGTCACTTTGGGGTCAAAACTAACAAAATTTGATGATAAAATCATGTTTTGAAGCCTAAAAGAAGGTCGCACGTCCGTTTTGGTTCCATTCGAAAGTAAAAATCACGTTGGGAGCCTCTCGAGTGGGTCGGACAGCCCACCTGTCCTGACCCACTGGTCATGACCGACGGGTAGGTTGGCCCGCCAGTAGGGCCCGTTGGTTGGCCCCGAGGCCTTGTCCTCTCAGGTGGGTGCCCTCAGGAAGGCCATTTGGCCCACCGGTCTTGGCGAAAAAATGCCATTTTCTCCAAAACCTTCCCCAACCTTTAGGGAATCAAATGGGGCTTTTCCAAACCCATTTTCCACACATTCAAAATCTCATAAGATGATTCTAACCTAGATCTAGGTTAGATTTAAGGAATGGAAGCCATCTTACCTTCTTTGCTCAAGAACTCTTTCAAAAACCCCAAAATCACTTCAAATCACCAATGCTTCTCCAACCGTGTAAAAACTTCTTCAAATCCTTCAAAATCAACACATAAACCATCTATTAAACCTTAGATTCATCATCTCAAGGGGAATCTACAAGACTTCAAGAAACTCTACCCAAATCAAGGGTTTTATTTGGGTTTGGTGAAAGTTTAAGAACATAGCCTTTGCTCATCTCTAAACATAGATCTCGTGTTGAAGATCACTCTTCCGGCATCGGAATGGGAAGATCAAACCTTGGCACCGCTTAAATCCATTTCTTCTTCCTCTTCCTTCCCCTTTCTTCTTCTTCGTTCTCTTTTCTCCCTTCTTCTCTCTCTCCTCTTAACTTTTCTCACCAACTATTCAGTGTAATAAATGAGATATGAAAAACATAATAATAGCTATTTATACTTCCTGAAAACCATTGTAACACATGGGTGGGTCACTCAGGTGGACGGATGCACCCACCTGTGACCGCCCACCTGAGGGCCGAAAATTGGCCAACAAGTGGGATTTTGATGGAATTCGACTCTCGGCACGAATCTCACTCTCGGCATAAGGTAGATTATACGTATGCGCTTTAGGATACGGCTACGTACCTGCTTTATCCATACATGGCCTTATGATATGTGCATGTACACGGCTTGGGTACACTCGTCTCCTCTGGCACTGACTCGGACTTGTCTGGCCAATCGGTGTTCAAAGTTACCCTTGCCATCATGGTCCATAAGGAAACCGCCTTAACCCTCTCCGGTTCGGGTCCTGCATGGTTAAACCGGGTCAACCGTGTAATTAGACCGGGTTTAAAAAGTAGGGTATCACATTTACCCCCTCTTTCTAAAAATTTTGTCCTCAAAATTGGCGTACCTGGTTGTTCCAAAAGATGAGGGTACTTGGCTTGGATTTCATCCTCTTTCTCCCAAGATGCTTTTTCAAGTGAATGATTATCCCATCGCACCTTTACGAAGGAAATGGAGCGGTTGCGAAGGGTTTTCACCTTCCGGTCCAAGATTTCAGCTGGTTGCTCTGTATAGGTCATATCAGCTTCTAGCTATTCTGGTTCCACGGGTAATACATGAGAGGGATCATGAACGTATCGCTTCAGCATGGATACATGGAATACGTTATGAACATTCCCGAGTGAAGGTGGCAGAGCAAGCATGTAGGCTATTGAGCCGACTCGAGCTAAGATCTCAAATGGGCCAATGTATCTCAGGCTCAACTTACCCTTTCTATGGAATCTTTGCAACCCCTTTGTAGGAGATATCTTAAGGAATACCTTTTCTCCTGACTGAAATTCAATGTCTTTTCTACGGGTGTCTGCATAGCTCTTTTGACGGGACTGAGCTGCTTTAATCCGTTCTCGAATAAAATTTACCTTGTCACAAGTCATCTGTATCATTTCAGGTCCTAACATTCGGCGTTCGCCTACCTCATTCCAATACAAGGGAGTTCTACACTTCCTACCATATAATGCCTCATATGGAGCCATCCCAATTGTAGCTTGGTAACCGTTGTTATAGGTAAGCTCCATAAGGGGTATATATTCTTCCCAACTACAACACATTTCCATTGCACATGCCTTGAGCATGTCTTCTAATATATGTATGGTTCGTTCCGACTGACCATCAGTCTGTGGGTGGAAAGAAGTACTCAAATTCAATTGTGATCCCAAGGCATGCTGGAAGCTTTTTCAAAATCTGGAAGTGAACCTTAGGTCCCTATCTGATACAATGCTCACTGGAACTCCATGCAAGCGCACTATGTTATCCATATAAAGTTGTGCTAACTTGGCTATAGAGAACTTGGTCTTGATGGGAATGAAATGAGCAGTCTTAGTAAGCCGGTCAACTATCACCCATATCGCGTCCATCCCCTTAGGTGTACATGGTAGTCCGGTGACAAAGTCCATTATAATCCTATCCCATTTCCAGTCTAGCACTGGGAGTGGTTGAAGAGTACCATAAGGTCGATGCCTCTCAGCTTTTACTTTCTGGTATGTAAGACAAGTTGCCACATACAGGGCTATCGTGATTCTCATGCTTGGCCACCAGTAATTTTGTTTAAGGTCTTTATACATCTTTGTACTTCCTGGGTGGAGTGAGTACTCAGAGCTGTGTGCTTCCCGCACTATCTTATGTTGTATATCCAAATCATCGGGTGCACACAATCTGCCTCAAAACATCAAAGCCCCATCACTGGCTAAAACAAAATCAGGGTCGTTCATTGTTTGATCTTGAACCTTAACTCTGATCCGCTGTAATTCAGGATCCAAAGGTTGTTTCATTATCACCTCTTGCCTAATAGTCGGATGCACCTATAGGGCCGCCAGGGATACAATCAACCATTTAAGGTTTTCTAGTCGATGTTCAAGCTCTAAGGTTGCTCCTTCATATAAGAGGATTTCATCTATTAGCGTCACTTCTTGTACAAGTGGTGGTTGACTACTAAGTATGAGAGTGACACAGTCTGTGCCTTCCGACTCAACGCATCTGCCACTACATTAGCCTTGCCGGGATGATACTGGATGTTGCAGTCATAATCCTTTATGAGCTCAAGCCATCTCCTCTGCCTCATGTTCAAATCTTTCTGGGTGAAAAAGTACTTAAGGCTTTTGTGATCACTGTATATCTCGCACTTCTCCCTATACAAATAATGTCGCCAAATCTTTAGCGCAAAAATGACTGCAGCTAGTTCCAAGTCATGAGTGGGGTAGTTCTTCTCATATTCCTTTAATTATCGGGATGCATACGCTATCACCTTATCGCGTTGCATGAGAACACAACCCAACCCCACCTTAGAAGCATCAGTATAGACTGTCATTCCACCTGTGCCTTCGGGGATGGTCAACACAGGGGCCGACACTAATCTTTTCTTCAATTCCTGAAAACTCTTCTCACATTCATCTACCCATTCAAATTTCACACCCTTTTTCTTTAACTTAGTCATTGGTGCTGAGATCCGAGCAAAATTCTCAATGAAGCGCTGGTAGTACCCAGCCAAACCTAAGAAACTTCTAATTTCAGTGACATTCTTAGGGCTTTCCCATTCTACTACTGCTTTCACCTTATCAGGATCCACCTCGATTCTGGCCTCAAACACTACGTGTCCCAGGAATCCAACTTGCTCAAGCCAAAATTCACATTTGCTGTATTTGGCAAACAATTGTTGTTCTCTCAATCTCTGTAACACCATTCTCAAATGTTGAGTGTGCTCCTCTTCTGTCTTAGAGTAGATCAAGATGTCATCAATAGAAATAATTACCCATTTATCGAGGACATCGTGAAATACTTGATTTATTAAATCCATGAATGCTGCCGGTGCATTGGTTAACCCAAAAGATAACACTAGGAACTCATAGTGACCATACTGAGTCCTGAATGCTGTCTTGGGTATGTCGTCGCTCTTTATCTTGAGCTGATAATAGCCTGATCTAAGGTCTATCTTTGAAAATACCCTTGCACCCTGCAGCTGGTCAAACAAATCATCAATGTGTGGCAATGGATACCGGTTCTTAATGGTTAGCTTATTCAATTCCTAGTAATCGATGCACATACGCAAGCTGCCATCCTTCTTTTTGACAAACAATACTGGGGCACCCCAAGGTGAAACACTAAGGCGAATAAATCCCTTCTCCAACAATTCTTGCAACTGCATCTGCAACTCCTTCAATTTGGCTGTGCCATCCTGTATGGAGCTTTAGACACTGGAGCTGCTCTAGGAATCAAGTCTATGGCAAACTCCAACTCTCTATCAGGCGGTAGATGCATCAGATCATCAGGAAAGACGTCGGAAAATTCTTTAACCACCTTTACCTCCTTTAGAGGTGTAACCCTTGCATCAACATCAAGTACCGATGCTAAGTAACCCTGACATCCACCTTCCAACAACTTTACCGCTTGAAGGGCGGACACAAGGACCTTTCTCGCCCGTTTCATTTTATCTGCTCGGTATACCAATTCTTTTCCTTCATCATCTGTCACCCTAATTAATTTCTCAGCACACATCAAATTAGCTCGATGGGCCGATAACTAATCCATGCCCAGTATAACATCAAAATTCTGCATATTGAATTTAATGAGTTGTGCATCCAATTTCTTCCCATTGATTTCCACTGGGCACGGCCCATACACCTCCTTCAACTGTGTAACTTTACCTGTAGGCATACTAACAATCATCCCATGATCTACTGTCCTGGGTGACCTACCCAGTTTCTCAGCAAATCTCTTAGATATGAATGAATGTGTAGCTCCTGAATCAAATAAGACATAGGCTGGTATGCCCGATATAGGTAGGACACCTAGTGTAATAATGCATATAAGTACAGCAGGTCATCAATATTTAACATAAGGGAATTCTTAAATTTAAAATGTACCTGCTACCACTTCCGTGCTGGCCTCAGCTTCCTTAGCTGATAGGGCATACATCCTTCCTTGCGGTTGATTCCCCCGAGTTAAGGGAGGTCGGTATGCAGAGGGTTGACTGGAGGGTAAGGCTGGTCTGACCCGACAATCTTTAGCATAGTCCCCATAGGAATGGCAATTAAAGCAATGGATCTGTGATGCCGAAACTGGGGCGGGGCCCCTCTGCACTTGACCCGCTGTAGATGGAGGTCGGGGCGGCCTTGGGACTGTAGGCGTTGACTAGTGTTTGGGCGAAAAGATGTGGAGCCCGAACCACCAGCTGGTCGAGGAGGGTAGCCAGATGGCCTATAGGGCTGTCTATATGTAGGTCCAGAACTATACGACCCACGGTATGCCTTGGATGAGTTGCCCATGTCCAGAAATGGATTTGACCTTTTCCACAAACCCGAGGCGAGGGACTGTTCTCCCTTTTGCTTATCTTCCATGGTCTTAGCTTTCTACACAATCTAGCCATAGTCTGTCAAATCTAAGACCTCAAGTACTGACCCAATGGATGCCTTTAATCCCTTCAGAAATCTTGCAGCCTTTTCTTCAGCTGACCTCATATACCTAGGGGAAAAATGGAACAAGCTTTTAAACTGCTGCTGATACTCAAGGATAGTCTTATTCCCTTGAGTTAAGGCCATAAATTCCGTCTCTTTACGGTCTCGGAAGCTACATGGGTAATGGTTGGCTAAAAACAACTCCTTGAACTGTTCCCATGTGGGTTCCAGATGTGCAGCCAACAATATGGGCTTGGAGGCTTGCCACCAAGAGTTGGCCTCCTTCTTGAGTTGCAACCCCGCAAAAATCAGTTTTTGTGCCTCAGTGCACTCAATCACCTCAAATATCTTTTCCAGCTCTTGGATCCATTGGTCCGGCTCTAGAGGATCACTTCCCACCTTAGAGAATACAGGCGGCAAGTTCCTCTTAAACAACTCCACTACCCTTGACGTATTATTCGTCGACGGGGTAATTGGGTGCATACGCCAGATAGTAAGGGTATGGAGGGGGCACCACATACGGAGGAATACTGAAGGGTGGAATTGGAGGTGTACCTCCCGCTTGTGGTCCCGTACCAGACCCTACAGGCGGGTCCTGTGGAGTAAGTATCCGGAGAGGTTAACCTGTTTGAGAAAGGTCTAACTGTTGCTGTATAGCAGCCATAAATGCTTGTTGCTACTGAACCATTTGTTGCTGGAAAGCCTGTTGTGACTGCTGAATTATGGTAGCAACATCACTCGGAGTGATGACCGGTGGAGGACCTGGAAGTGTAGTCACAGGTGGGTCCCCTTGTGCCACACCCTGACCAAAGGTTTCTGGAGGTTGTGGGAGTGGGGTTTGCCCCACAGAGCATGACCTTCTAGGATTTGGTGGTCGACCGATCGGATGAGGACGGCGCGAGGTACCTCGTGCATTGCTTCCGGATCTAGTACGTACCATCGTATCCTTGCACCTGGATCATACCATACACCACATTGGTTAAGCACCTTAGAATTTATATCGGCACATAATCATATGCCAACACAGGGTATTATAGTTGATGATGTTTTGCAACTAGCCATAACTTAATCCTGAAAATACAGTGCTAGTGCTTCAACAAGTAGTACGATGGTCCCACTCGACAATATGGTGCTAGCCACACACACCCCTTTTTTTTTCACAGGCATATTATAATAATAATAATAATAATAATAATACCCCCACCCCCTTTTTTTTCTTCAAGTTTTCTCCCAACCGGCGGGCAGGTTGGCCCGCCAGTCGGCTCATCGGTCCGACCCGAGCAAAAATACGAACAGGGCTTTTAAGCCCCTGTTCCTCTTTTTCTCTCATTCCTTCCCCATTCTCTCACTCAGGCGATTTTTTTGAGGGTCCCTTAACGCTTCCACTCGCGATCTCACTCAACGATTCCGCAGATTTTGGGAAGATCCAACTCCTCTACTCTCAAGTAAGTCTCTTCCCCATTTTTCTTCTTAGAACGTGTACTTTGTAGGTAGAATCCATGTGTAGTCCTCAATCTTGATTTTTTCCCGTGTTTCTTTCCATAGAACAATGATTCCATGACAATGTGATGTTTTCTTTGTGAATTATTTCTAGTTTTAGGCTGTACTTCTCAATTTATGAGAGAAAACCCAACCGTGCCCTAATTTTCTCTAATTTGGGGATTTTTTATATCTCCACCATTTTCTCCCCAACTAACGACTCAAATAAGTTCCCTTATGCTTGGTTTGCACTTAAAATGTTGGAGAGATCATGGAAAGTCGTGTATGCTTGAAATCCCATCTCCCTCCATGAAAATCCATCTCTTTTCCATGAAAATCCATCTCTTTTGTGTTGGGTTTCTTTGATTCTTTTTCCACCACTTCATACTTGTGGATTCCTTGCACCTCAATGTCAAAATAGAAGCCTTCTTTGCATATTCTAGATTGTAATACGATGGCATTTCATTCATAGACATGTAGCTTCAAGCTTTAATCTATTGTGAGACTCTTCATTTTCTTAGATTGCATTTGCATATTGAGATTTGGGGTTTTTCCATCATTCCTCACTTGTCACATTTCGTCACATTCTATTTTGCCATGATTTCTGTTTTATCACTGGCCATGCATTTCATCCATAGACTTTCTATCATTCCTCACTTGTCACATTTCTGTTTTGTGAGAATTGGGGTTTTGGGGCTTCCTCCTATTGCTCACCCCTCTATTTATTTCCCTTGTTATTCCTCTTCCTTACTTATCATTCTTTCTCCTCTTTTCTTGCCAGGATGTCCTCTCGCAAAGGCAAGGAACCCGCATCCTCTTCCGCTCGGCGAAAGACCACCGCTTCCAAACGAAAAAGTGCAGGGACTTGTTCCCCAGCCCCTCGCATAAGGCGACCCGAACCTACCCCTATTGATCCTTCCGACTACGATGAGGGACTCTTCCATTGTTCAGAGGCAACAACCAACTGGCAGGCCTTCCTGAAGAGGTCTGTGACGATGGAGAAGACTGTGGTAGCTGGCGACTTCCACAAGGTTCAACTTCAGGAGAGGTTCACCGCACTGGGTTGGCAGTCTATCCTCCACATAGACCGTCCGTGCTATGAGTAGCTGGTTTGTAGATTCTACTGCAACTTGGAGGTCTCTTACCAATATGGAGAGTATGCAATAACTAGCATGGTGAAGGGGGTGGACATTTAGTTGATTGTGGATACCCTGGCTAGCATCTTAGACATCTCCTCAGTTGGGCAGCATTTCTACAGTCCTCCAAGGAGTAAGCCCGTGGGCCTATTCTTGAGTTTGGAGACACAGGACCACATCTATGAGACCATCTCTGTCAACAAGGAGCTTTCGGATTCTAAGACGTTATTTTACCCAGAGGTTCGTGTGTTTACCTATTTGGTCCAGTTCAACTTGCTCCCCAGAGGAGGTCACCAGAACCAGGTGGGCTTCATGGCAGCCTTCTTAGCCTTCTGCATTTATACGGCCTTAGAGGGAGGTGCCGAACACTTGTGCTTGCCTTACGTCATCCTCAAGACGATGGAGCACCATACCTCACACCCCGAGGACGGAGGGTTTCCATATGGTAGGATCCTCACTAGGATCTTTGAGTTCTTTGGGGTGGATCTAAGTGGCGAGGAGGGGAAGACTCCAACAGATAAGTTTGATAGGGGGAATCTATTGAGGATGGGTCTCCACACTCTCATGGATGTACCTCAGAGAGCAGGGTCTCAGAAAGGCAGGGATAGGAGGACTGCCCATAGGGAGGATGTTCCCATGGAGGAGAAGTCTAGTGAGGAGGATGAGGACTATGTTCCTCAGTGTGAGGAGAAGGATTTTGTGGACGAGGATATCCTTGAGGAGGAGCCTCTTAACTCGAGAGGTGCTAATCTCGGCTTCACGAGAGCTGCAGGCCCACAACATAGAGCCCCACCACCTGAGAGTGGTGCATATGATTTTGAAGGCATGATGTCTACTATGAGGGCCTTGAAAGATGGGCAAGATCAGCTGCTAAGAAGACTGGATGAGAGTGCTTCTAGGGAGGAAAACATCCTAGAGAGGTAGGCTACCTTAGAGAGTTCCTTCCTCAGATTGGGCCAGGACTTGAATACAATGGCCAATGCCATTACAGTAGATTTTTCTCAACTTTGGAGGGATGTACAGCTGGTGAACTCGAGGTTTGACTACTACGACCATCGACTCAACGTTAACTCAAGACCTCGGAGGAACGGAGTAATAGTATTGGACGATGACGATGATCTTTGAGGACTTAGCTCATCCGTTTACACCAGCTTCTCACCTGTTTCCATGTTGCTGATCTTATTATATATTTCTTTCTTTTCTCATTTCTTTGTACTTAATCTGTCATTAGACTTACTTGTGGGGCGTTATGTTTTGTTGGTGGCTTGTGCTAGTTTTTTGTATGTTTGATAACCTGTGTATTTTAGTTGTGGCTCATTTGTTAATTATGATCATTGATCTATATATATGTTGTTTATCAGGTGTTTGTGTGTGAAAATTTTTAGAAATCTTGTTTTATGCCGTTACGCTGCCGAAATTTCGTTAAATTCGTACTCGATGGATTATGACATCAATTAACTAATCTTTTATTGTTTCCAAGTAACTTTCTCTCATGCATGCCATGAAATACGTTAACTAAATGCAACCATTATTATTACTTCTTTTCTTTGGCTTTTAACTCTTTAAGTTTTTATATTTACCCAATCCCATTTCCTATTATAGATTCTATGGGGTCTATATGGTATGCTGTGAGTGAATAGAGCATCACGCTCTGATACCACCGTTGTCACACCCCGTTCATACAGAACCGGACTGGTGACAGGGTTAACTCCGGTTAACCCAAACCTGCCAAGATCATCTGATACAGTATCCAACCACAGCATTCACACAACTAAGAAAATGTTCAACAGTTCAGCGGAAGACTTAATTTACCTATAAATATCCCCATTATACTTGATACCCAAATTGTAGTACATGGTTAAGTACATGTGGGCCCGTAGGCATGATATTTACACAAAAAGAATACAATTTACATATCAAGTACACAAAAGGGATCATCAAAAGAATAAAAAAGTAACCCTGTATGGAGTCACTGCTGTGGTCCCACATCACAACCCTCGCATGTGTAATCCATGCCATGCTCATAGTCCTCGGGGACCCACCAATTCTCTTAGGGAATTCAACTGTGGGGCCCGACCCTTGATCTTCAGGCTGGTGACCTACAAAATCATCTAAAAGAGGTGTACACGTGGGATGAGCTCACTAGCTCAGTAAGTGAAAAGAAGGACCACACAACAATCACAACCATATGCACTATATGCTATGCAATTCATTTTAAATCACATCCACCTAAACAACACTACTAAGTCTTGGGTTTAGTGCTACTACAACCACAGTGCACGTATACTCTGGGTACGAGCCGCGAACTCCATCCCGCGATACGCCTATAGAGCTATCGGAGAAGGTCCACCGTGAGTACTCGAAAAAGTAAAGCATGCCGACCACCGGCATTCAACATAAAAGTAAATGACAGAAAATAAAGGTGCTGACTCTAGCAATTTATAAGCAGTACGATTGGCCCTCTTGAATATACCACTGAGGTTGCTGACTGTCCTAATGACCAACCGGGCGTATGTCTAACCGCCACAGTGACCTAACAACCGTGACCACTGCTTCCCCCCAAATGGTAATCCAACACCTCAACCCCTGTTGGGAAGGGTCGTAGCATGGGAAGATGATAATCCTAAACTGCATGCTCCTATATGACATAGTACGATTGCATAGTACCATCGCGTCCCATTCTACGGGCCACCAATGCACTCGTTTCCAAGCCAACTAGGGCATCTAGTCTATTAATGCATTATGCACAATGATGTCATCACTCATCACATAATCATATCATCATTTGACATTGAGAAAATAAACACAACACACATGTCATAATAATATGAGGATGGCTAAGCTACATATAATTTACATAATGACATGGCTAGTCTAGATACAATTTAATGAATGCCAAATAAGCCTTAAAATAAGGCCAAACGTCCTCTCCCCACTTACCTGTTGTGTACAAAGATTCACGTCCGGTACGGGTGAGATCTGGTGCGAGAAGCGTAAGTTTTGGTGAACCTATCATAAGTGAATAGGGTTAGCATTTCGCCACTTTGGGTCAAAACTAACAAGATTTGATGACAAAATTATGTTTTGAAGCCTAAAAGAATGTTGCACGTCCGTTTTGGGTCCATTCGGACTTAAAAATCACGTTGGGAGCCTCTCGGCTGGGTCGGACAGCCCACCTGTCCTGACCCACTGGTCATGACCGGCGGGCAGGTCGGCCCTTCGGTAGGGGCCCACCGGTGCAGGCCGAGGGCCTACTAAGATCGGTAGGTAGGTTGGGCCGCCGGTCGGCCCGTCGGTTGGGCCCACCGGTAGGGCTTGCCGGTTGGCCCTGAGGCCCTGTCCTCTCAGGTGGGTGCCCTCAGGCGGGCCATTTGGCCCACCGATCTTGGCCCACCGGTCTTGGCGAAAAAATGCCATTTTCCCCAAAACCTTCCCAACCTTTGGGGAATCAAATGGGGTTTTTTCAAACCCATTTTCCATACATTCAAAGTCTCATAAGATGATTCTAACCTAGATCTAGGTTAGATTTAAGGAATTGAAGCTATCTTACCTTCTTTGCTCAAGAACTCTTTCAAAAACCCCAAAATCACTTCAAATCACCAATGCTTCTCCAACCGTGTAAACACTTCTTCAAATCCTTCAAAATCAACACATAAACCATCTATTAAACCTTAGATTCATCATCTCAAGGGGAATCTACAAGACCTTAAGAAACTCTACCCAAATCAAGGGTTTTATTTTGGTTTGGTGAAAGTTTAAGAACATAGCCTTTGCTCATCTCTAAACGTAGATCTCGTGTTGGAGATCACTCTTTCGGCGTCGGAATGGGAAGATCAAACCTTGGCACCGCTTAAATCCATTTCTTCTTCCTCTTCCTTCCCCTTTCTTCTTCTTCGTTCTCTTTTCTCCCTTCTTTTTTCTCTCCTCTTAACTTTTCTCACCAACTATTCAGTGTAATAAATGAGATATGAAAAACATAATAATAGCTATTTATACTTCCTGAAAACCATTAGTAACACATGGGTGGGTCACTCAGGTGGGCGGATGCACTCACCTGTGACCACCCACCTGAGGGTCAAAAATTGGCCAACAAGTGGGATTTTGATGGAATTCAACTCTTGACACGAATCTCACTCTCGGCATAAGGTAGATTATACGTATGCGCTTTAGGATACGGCTACGTACCTGCTTTATCCGTACATGGCCTTATGATATATGCATGTACACGGCTTGGGTACACCCGTCTCCTCTGGCACTGACTCGGACTTGTCCGGCCAACCGGTATTCAAAGTTACCCTTGCCATCATGGTCCATAAGGAACCCGCCTTAACCCTCTCCGGTTCGGGTCCTGCATGGTTAAACCGGGTCAACCATGTAATTAGACCGGATTTAAAAAGTAGGGTATCACATATCTCCTTAGCAATCTCTGTGGGACTTGACATCCACTTCTTGCCTTCCTTGACAGTTCCATTTGACAAAGTAATTCTACACACAAGTACCCAAAAGATAATTTTAGAACAAACTATAAAATTAAGACAACAAAAAATAAAAAAGGATCATTATTGCCATTATATAGAATGAAAAGGATCACTAGTGATGGAAAATAACTTATTACAACTCTTTATAAGATGACATTCTCCCAGAAGATGTGTTCTTTTCATAACTTACAAATAGAGAAGCATATACACTATTTGTTAGCTTAACCGAAACTAAGCGGAAAGTAGTAAAACTAGATTTACTTACAACTATATAATTAAATTAAAAATTATATTGGATGCTCTTTTGACCAATTGTTGGAGTATAAGTACACAAAAATCAGGACTAAGAGGTGTGTGTTTTAGTGTGCTGGCCAGCAAAGATAGAGTTTTGAAAACTTAATTATTAAACTACATTTTCAAGGTTGATTTTATCCCATTTAGATTCTATGAGTTCTGGAGTAAAAAAGCCAAGGTACTAAAGTAATACTTAAAAGGAATAAATTTTGATAAGTGGGAAACTTCTTGAACCATAAAGTAAGATTACCTTGTTTTGTTCTCTAATCAAGGAAGCAAAATTTTAGATTCCAATCAAAATTAGAACATCTAAGAATAAGCAAGACCTTAACAAAAAATTTCCTTATGGAGCAAGAGTCCTTCACTACTTTCTAGTTAAAAGGGGTTCACTGATTTAGAACACATCTTTCTTGCTCTTAATGATTTGCCCAGTGCTGTACGTAAGCGAGTTGGTATAGGATGTTCAAATAACTTATGGTTTGATCCCTACATTTGTACTCTTGGCCCTGTTTGTTTAGAGGGATTTTAGTGGGATGGGTTTTGAAGGGGTGGAGAATAGTATTTATTTTTCTAAAAACTTAAAAAAAAAGAAAGGTATATCATCTGAAACAAGGGTAGAGATCATTCTTCATTGAATTTGACAATCTCTACACCAACAAATTTAATGAAGAAAATAAAGACTGAATAGGTATATCATCTGTAATAAGTATGATATGACAGTGAAAAAATGATGGAATTGAATGTTTTTCTCAGTTAAGAAGAATGTTTACAACAAGTGAGCAGAGTCTTCTATAAATCTGGTGAGCTGAGAAGTATATAGGTTTGGATCGTTTCTGAAATGATCGACATGTGGAGCAGAGAGAAAATTGGAAGCACTGACCTCTTGGCCAGCCCTTTGCTTCTTCTCTATGAAAGATTCCACTGCCTCAGCTGGAATAATCCTATTTGCAGTGTTGTAGATGTATAATTGTGGACATCTTGGTTGTTTTGATGATAGCAGATCCAGCACATCAGAAAGCCTCCTGTGTTGTTCAATAAAGAGAAATATTTACTTTAAGATGTTAATGCAAGACTGAAATTCTGAGTAGCAGAAAAATAGTTGCAAATCACACAACACTTATAGTGTTGCTGTGGGTGATTTATAAGTGAAAAAAACAGTTCAAGCAAGACCCTTTGTCAAAACCTTTGTAAAAAGCACCAAAGATGCAATGTAAACATATCCATTTAAGAGGCTTTAACCAGGGAAAGGCAAAGGTGAAATAATCAAAAAATGTCAAATTACCTATTAACTTAAGGAAGATTCAGAACCACCTTGAATAACTTCTCCAAAACAACTAGCAAAGCTGTTTCAGTTACAGCAGGTTTGTGTTCCTCACTTTTGCTATTGCCACTTGCCTCCACACTAGAATCAACACTAGCCAGTCCTTTTGTTGCAATGCTCTGCTTTTTCAAAAATGCAGCAAAGAAACCTGAAGCCCAGACCTAGAAGATTAAAATAGAAAAAAAGAGAGGTGATTTAACATTAGTAAACAAGTAAGGAGGTGAAGCCAACGAAATGAAGTTTGACACTTTTTGCTTCTTCATTTTTAAGAAACACCTCACTTACAATAAAGAAATCATTACTAAATTAAAATTGATTAAACTACTTTAAAACATTTTCACTGACAACAAAGAAATCATTACCAGATTATCCCCAGCATGCCCTTGCATTACTCGCTTCCAATGAACACGTGAATCAACTCCTTGATCCTGTGGTTCATAACCAATAGTAGTGGGATAAAACAATGTCTCTGCAACTTCACAAGAGAATCCTTGTGAAATGTTGGTTTCGAAGACCTATTTTTCTGCAGCATCAAGATTGCCGTAAGTATCATAATATAACCCAAACCACCAGCTGAAAATCAATCTATGTTTAAGTTAAAAGTACAGCAAGCTCCCACCTTGAAACCAATATTATCTGAACTTCTCCTGGTAACATGAAGAGGACAACAACTGTTAAAGTTAACAATGATAAGCGTAAAAATTGCTTTAAGGGAAACCCACAAAAAAATGCACTTACCTGGTCCGTTTGGGATATGGGATAAGGGTTGCAACTGCATCACAAGCTTACAAGAAAGGAAAGAGTAATATACAATAACACATGCTCATAAGACATGCTCAATTTTATGCTATTAAACACATTCTATAATGAAGTGATCATTCATTACCTCTGATACTTAAAGCAACAGCAAAGAAAAATGAAAGAACACTAGTTACTATAATTATTAAGTCTGATGATTGTTAGGGCACCTAGAAGTCTGATTTAGATCCATCTTCTTTTGCAAAAGTCATTTTGAACAGCTGCAAACGATTGGGACACAGTCCATCTGGGTGCTTAAAGTCCCTCCATCTATCTCCTAGCTTTCTATCAACCCATTTCCATTTATCAACCGAGAGATTGAATTTTTCCTACAAATAAGACAAGATAGAGTTATAACCAAGTAATAAACATAAAGGAGAAAAAAAAAAAGCAATCTTTTTTTTATATTACATAAATCTTATCCATAGCATCATCTTTCATTGGTTTAGGAATTTTCCTCCAATCTGAGTATGTTAAAGGTAACAAGCTTGTATTTCGAGCTTTAACCCTATCCAAGTCATCAATTGTGCAGTCTTCTCACTGCAAGGCTGATCATGATCATCAAATTACATATCAATTTTTGTTCCAGCGTCCATTGGTGCAGTCTTCTTACCACGAGCATGTCCTTTGCCCGTTCTACCACTTAAAACATTCAATATATGTTAAGTACAAAGTATTTATAACACATGTAATCTACAGAAATATAAGTAAATATGTTTGTGATTTTACTTGAACATGCTGAGCTTGAGGAACCGTCATAAAACATTTCTGAACTCATTCTGAAACCTGATTAACAATAAATAAATGATGTTAGTACAATCATAGTACATAAATTTGTATTTGTAAACTAAAAAGTAATGATGCAATATTACTTATATGCTCATCATCAATTCATATGGTCATTCAATTTGACATATCATCATCTGAACTTGCAATTTCATTGATTTTTTCAATGGAGGTCTAAATTATCATCCCTTCAATATCGGACCTAGTCCAACCAAAATCTTCATCACCTTCATGTTCTAATTGTTGCATATTTTGCATAGGTTGTATTATTGTCTGTGTGGATGCCTGATTTGGAGCATTTATTTCCTCCCCTTCCAAGTCATATGTATCCCTAACCTTGGTACTTACGACAACATGTCAATCTGCCCTCTTAGATCTGAAACGTAAAACACTTGTTCTACATTTGAAGCGATGACAAATGGCTAATCATACTCATTTTGTTCTCTATATTTCAAGTGGTTAAAATTTACCAGTGTAAACTCGAAGTCATCTTTCTCCACTCCCCTATCAGGATGAACCCAATCACATTTGAATAACATTACTTCATTGTTTCAATGCATTACTTTGAAAAGCTTTTGGTTAATGCAAATTCGAGGACCCCAATGTTTTGAGTTTTTCTATTAATTTCTTGCTTCTTAATATGAAACCTGGTTCCAATCATAATGTATCCCATGTAACTTCTTGCCTTTGAGTTAGGACCCCTAGCGAGACATTTGATGTGCTCAGGTACCTCAATCCCATTTTGACGGAGTTTCAATAACTGGTAATTCAAAATGGGTTAAAATATGGTAGAATAATTTCTTAGAAAATATTCATATAGTTGTTAAACTTACATACTCATTGAACCACTTTGGAAAGTCCTTATCATGCAAATCCATAACCTTCTTAGGACAAGAACTATTATCTAACTGTCTTTTGATTTCTTCACAATGGAGACTAAAATAAAAAGAGAGCCCAAAAAATATTATTCACTTACACGTTATATATGCATATCGAATATGTTATTAAGAAAATGAGTGAAAATTAAGTAATCCCATATCTATTTCATACTTATTTCTCAAAATATTTTATTCTTTCATAATGGATGAGCACACAACGATGTGCTTGATCCCATTCTCTCTTGTCAAGACGTAATAGTTCATATTTCCCTAGGGGCCTACCTTTGTTTGAGAATACTGAAAATGGACCATCTACATCCAATAACACATAATTTCTTGTTGGCCGATTCAATCTCGTTTCAACATCTTCATAGTATCTAGAACAAAATGTTAAACAATCACCTACAAGATATCCTTCTGCTATTGATCCCTCTGCCCGACTATGATTGCGAACATTGTCTTTAAGTTGTTTGAGGAGCCTACACAAATCCACATTTAGTTTGAATATTTAGTATTTTTGTCATAATTTTTAAAATCAAATAATTAAGATGTATTATTACACTTCGTATAATTTAACACTGACCTTTCAATTGAATACATCCAATGGTAATGTACAAGACCAGCCAAGCTCGCCTCATAGCCTAAATGAATAATCAGATGCACAATAACATCGAAAAATCCAAGTGAAAAATACGTTTCTAGGTTACACAATGTGACAGCAACATTTTCGTCAAGTCTCTTGAAATCCTCATCCGTACTTACTTTACTACAAAAATCCCGAAAGAACTCACATAAGTCGATCAATATTGTGATACCCTACTTTTTAAACCCGGTCCAATTATGCGGTTGACCCGGTTTAACCATGCAGGACCCAAACCAGAGAGGATTAAGGCGGGTTCCTTATGGACCATGATGGTAAGGGTGACTTTGAACACAGGTTGGCCAGACAAGTCCGAGTCACTGCCAGAGGAGACGGGTGTACCCAAGCCGTGCACATGCACGTATCATAAGGCCATGTACGGATAATGCTGGTATGTAGCCGTATCCTAAAGCGCATACATATGATATACCTTGTGCCGAGAGTGAGATACATGCCGAGAGTCAAATTCCATCAAAATCCCACTTGTTGGCCAATTTTCGGCCCTCAGGTGGGCGGTCACAGGTGGGTGCATCCGCCCACCTGAGTGACCCACCCATGTGGTTACTTGTGGTTTTAAAAAGTATAAATAGTATTATTATGTTTTTCATTTTCTCATTTATTATATTAAGGGGTTTGGTGAGAAGAGTAAAGAGGAGAGAGAAAAGAAGGGAGAAAAGAGAACGTAGAAGAGGAAAGGGGAAGGAAGAGGAAGAAGAAATGGATTTAAGTGGCACTAAGGTTTGATCTTCCCATTCCTACGCTGGAAGAGTGATCCCCAATACGAGATCTACAATTAGAGGTGAGCAAAGGCTATGTTTCTTAAACTTTCACCAAACCCAAGTAAAACCCTTGATTTGGGTAGAGTTCCTTGAGTTCTTGTAAATCCCCCTCGAGATGATGAATCTACGGTTTGATAGATGTTCTATGTGTTGATTTTGAAGGATTTGAAGAAGTGTTTACAAGGTTAGAGAAGCATTGGTGATTTCTTGAGCTAAGAAGTGATTTTGGGGTTTTGAAAGAGTTCTTGAGCAAATAAGGTAAGATGGCTTCTCAATCCTTAAATCTAACTTAGATCTAGGTTAGAATCATCTTATAAGACCTTGAATGTGTGAAAAATGTGATTGGAAAAGCCCCATTTGATTCCCCAAAGGTTGGGAAAAGTTTCGAAAAAAAAGGGCACTTTTTCACTTTTTTAGGTGGGCTGAGACCGATGGGCCGAACGGCCCGCCTGAGAGGGCGAGCCCTTGGGGGACGACCAGTGGGCAGATCGGCCGGCCAACCAGTGGGCCAACCCACCCGTTGGTCATGATCGGCCCTCGATCCCCACCGGCGGGCCGACTGACGGGTCGACCGATGGGCCGACCCGCCCACCTGAGATGACCGGTGGGCCGTGACCGGTGGGCTGTCCGACCCACCCGAGAGGCCCCCAACGTGATTTTTGTGTCCGAATGGACCCAAAACGGGCATACAACCTTCTTTTATGATTCTAAACATGATTTTGTCATCAAATCTTGTTAGTTTTGACTTCAAAGTGATGAAATGCTAACCCCATTCACTTATGATAGGTTCACCAAAATTTACGTTTCTCACGTCGGATCTCACCCGTACCGGGCATGAGTCTTTGTACACGACAAGTAAGTGGGGAGAGGACGTTTGACCTCATTTTAAGGCTTGTTTGGAATTTATTCAATTGTATCTAGACTAGCCATGTCATCATGCAATTATGTGTAGCTTAGCCATCCTCCTATGTTTATGACATGTGTGTTGTGTTTTACTTTATCAATGCTAAATGATGATGTGTTTATGTGATGAATGATGGAATCATTGTGCATGATGCATTATTAGACTAGATGATGTAGTCGGCTTAGAAACGAGTGTATTGTGGCTCGTGGAATGGGACGCGGTGGCACTATGCAATCGTACTATGTCATATAAGAGCATGCGGTTTAGGATTATCATCTTCCCGTGCTACGACCCTTCCCAACAGGGGTTGAGGTGTTGGGTTACCATTTGGGGGGAAGCAGTGGTCGCGGTTGTCGGGTCACTATGGCGGTTAGACATACGCCCGACTGGTCATTAGGACAGTCGGCAACCTCGGTGGTATATTCAAGAGGGCCAATCGTACTGCTTTTAAATTGCTAGAGTCAGTACTTTTACTTTCTGTCATTTACTTTTATGTTGAGAGCCGGTAGTCGGTATGCTTTATTTTTCTGAGTACTCACGGTGGGTCTTCTCTGACAGCCCTATGGGCGTATCGCGGGATGGAGTTCGCGACTCGTACCCGAAGTATACGCGCACTGTGGTTGTAGTAGCACTACACCAAAAACTTAGTAATGTTGTTTAGGTGGATGTGATTTAAAATGAACTGCATAGCATATAGTGCATATGGATGTGATTGTTGTGTGGTCCTTCTTTTCACTTATTGAGCTGGGGAGCTCATCCCACTTGCGCACCTCTTTCAGATGATTTTGTAGGTTACTAGCCTAAAGATCATGCGTCAGGCCCCACAGTTGAGTTTCATGAGGAGGATTGGTGGGTCCCCGAGGAGTATGAGCACGGTACGGATTGCATGTGAGAGGGCTGTGCTGCGGGATCGCAGTATTGACACCATACAGGGTTTTACTTTTTTATTCTTTTGGTGACCCCTTTTTGTGTACTTGATACATGAATTGTCATTCTTTTTGTGTAAATATCATGCCTATGGGCCCACATGTATTTATCTATATACTACAATTTGGGTATCAAGTATATTGGGGGTATTTACAGGTAAGTTAAGTCTTCTGCTGAACTTTTGAACGTTTATCTTAGATGTGTGTATGCTGTGATTGGGTACTATATCAGATGATCCTGGCAGGTTTGGGTTAACCGAAGTTAACCCGGTCACCGGTCCGGTTCTATACGAACGGGATGTGACAACGGTGGTATCAGAGTATGATGCTCTATTCACTCACAGCATACCATTTAGACCCCATAGAATCTATAATAGGAAATGGGATTGGGTAAATGTAAAAAATTTTAAAGAGTTAAAAGCCAAAAAAAAAAAAAATGGTTGCATTTAATTATTGCATTTCATGGCATGCATTAGAGAAGGTTTACTTGAAATAAATAAAAGATTTGTTATTTGATTTCATAATCCATCGAGTATGAATTTAACGAAATTTCGACAGCATAACGACGCAAACAAGATTTCTCAAATTTTTCATACACAAGCACCTGATAGACAACATATATATATATATATATATACCAATAAGCATAATTGATAAAGGCTAACTAATGATGCTACAACTAAATTACAATAAGTTATCAAGAATACAAAACTAACCACAAGTCACCAACAAAACATAACACCCCACAAGCAAGTCCAATTACAGAGAAAAGTACAAAAAAAAAATATAGTAATATAAACAATATAGAGACAAGTAAAAAAAAAAAGCTGATGTAGACGGGCGAGCTAAGTCCTCAGAGACCCTCGTCATCGTCTAACTTTACTACTCCATCCTTCCTAGGTCTCGATCTAACATTGAGCCGACGGTCGTAGTAATCAAACCTTGAGTTCACTAGTTGTACTTCCCTCCGGAGTCAGGAAAAATCCATGAAAATAGCGTTGGCCGTTGTGTCCAAATCCTCGCCCAATCTTAGGAAGGAACTCTCTAAGGTAGCCTGCCTTTCTAAGATGTTTTCCTCTCTAGTAGCACTCTCATCTAGTCTTCTCAGAAGCTGATGTTGCCCATCTTTCAAGGCCCTCAAAGCAGTCATCATACTCTCAAAGTCAAATGCACTTCTCTCAGGTGATGGGGCTCTATGTTGTGGGCCTGCAGCCCTCGCAAAGTCAGGACCAACACCTCTCGAATCAAGAGGCTCCTCCTCGAGGATATCCTCATCCAGAAAGTCCTCTTCCTCGAACTAAAGAACATAATCCTCATCCTCCTTACTAATTTCCTCCTCCATGGGAACGTCCTCCCTATGGGCATTCCTCCTGTCCCTGCCTCTTTGAGCTCCTGCTCTTTGAGGTACATCCATAAGAGCTTGGAGACTCATCCTCAGTAGGTTTCCCCTGTCAAATTTGTCCACTGGAGTCTTTCCCTCCTCACCATTCAAATCCACCCCAAAGAACGGAGGATCCTACCATATGGGAAACCTCCGTCCTCGGGGTAGGAGGTATGATGCTCCATAGTCTTAAGTATGATGTAGGGCAAGCAAAGTGTTCGGCACCTCCCTCCAAGGCCTTATAGATGCAGAAGGCTATGTAGGCCGCCATGAAGTCTACTTGGTTCCGGTGACCTCCTTTGGGGAGTAAATTAAACTGAACCAAGCAAGCAAATACACGAACCTCTGGGTAAAATGTCATCTCAGAATCTGGACGCTCCTTGCTACCACAAATGGTCTCGTAAATGTGGTCCTGCGTCTCCGAACTTAAGGATGGGCCCACGGGCTGTAGAATTGATGCCCAACTGAAGAAATGTCTAAAATACTAGCAAAGGTGTCCACAGTCAAGCGAATGTTCACCCCCTTCACCATGCTAGTGATTGAGTACTCCCCATACTGGTAAAAGACCTCCAAATTACAGTAGAATCTTCGAACCAGTTGTTCATAGCATGGACGATCGATGTTAAGGATGGACTCCAACCCAGTGCAGTAAATCTCTCTTGGAGTTGGATCTTGTGGAAATCACTGATTACCACGGTCTTCTCCATCATCACAGACCTCTTTAGAAAGGTCTGCCAATTGGTTGCCGCCCCCAAACTTCGAAAGAGTCCCTCATCATAGTCTGAAGGATCGATAGGGACATGTCCTTGTCGCCTTATGCGAAGGGCTGGGGAACTAGTCCCTGCACTTTTCCCCTTCGAAGTTGTGGCCCTGCGTCGAGTGGAAGAGGATGCGGGTTCCTTGCCCTTGCGAGAAGATATCCTAGCAAGAAAAGAGAAGGGATGATATAAGTAAGGATGTTGCATAACAAAGGAAGCAAATAGGTGGGTGAGCAAGCATATGTAAATGCACCTAAATACATAATGTGGATTATTATAGAAAGAGAAGTGGATAAACCATGGAGAAGTGAATAGGAGGAAGGCCCCAAAACATGATATCCACTAGCACATTGCAAAATAGAAATGTAACAAAGGCGTATAAAGCATGGCAAGTGAGAAATGATGGAAAACCCCAAATCTCAATGTGCAAGTTCAATCTAAGAAAATGAAAAGTTCCATAATAGTGTAAAGCTTGAAGCTCACATGTCTATGAATGGAATGCCTATCATTATACAATCAAGATTATGCAAAGAAATCTTCTATTATGACATTGAGGTGCAAGGAATGAAAGAGATTTAAGTTGTCCATAAGTATGAAATGATGTGAAGAGAATCATAGAAACCTAGAAATTTTTTCAAGAAACCCAACAACAAAAGAGATGGATTTCATGAAAAAGAGATGGATTTTCATGAAAAAAGAGATGGGATTTCAAGCATATACAAATTTCCATGATCTCACCAACATTGTAAGTGCAAATCGAGGATAAGAAATTTCATTTGAGTTGTTAGTTGGGGAGAAAAGGGTAGAGACAGAAGAAAACCCCAAATTAGAGAAATTAGGGCATGGTTTGGGATTTCTCTCATGGATTGGGTACTAGAGCCCAAAACTATGAATGAATAACAAATAAAGTATCATATTCTTATGGAACGATTGTTCTATGGAAGGAAACATGAAAGAGATCAAGTATTTGGGAGCATAAATGGATTCAACCTCTAAAATACATGTTCTAAGAAGAGAAATGGAGAAGAGACTTACTTGAGAGTGAAAGGAGCTTGGATCTTCCAAAAATCCGGGAATCGTTGAGTGAAATCGCGAGTGGACGCACCAAGAACCTCCCAAAAATTGTCCCAAATAAGCCAAGAGAAGGAATAAAAGAAAAAGGAGAAAACAGGGGCTTAAAGCCCTGTTCGTCTTCCGCCTCGGGTCAGACCGACGGGCCGACCCGAGCTGCCCGCTGGTGGATAGCCCGCCGGTTGGGAGAAAAGCACACAAAAAAAGGGGGAGATTTAATATATATATATTATTGAAAAAAAAAAAAAAAGTCAAGTGGGACCATCGTCCTACCTGTCGATGCACTAGCACCATATTTTCAGGATTTAGCTGTGGCTAGTTGCAAGACATCATACACTATAATACCCCGTGTGTTGGCATATGATTTATGTGCTGATGTAAACTCTAAGATACTTAACCAATGTTTGTGTATGGTATGTTCTAGGTGCAAGGACATGATGGTACGTACTAGATCCGGTAGCAATGCACGAGGTACTTCACGTGGTCCTCGCCCGGTCGATCGACCACCGAATCCTAAAAGGTCCCACTCTGTGGGGCAGAGCCCACTCCCACAACCTCCAGAAACCTTTGATCAGGGTGTGGCACAAAGGGACCCACCTATGACTACACTTTTGGATCCTCCACCGGTCATCACTCCGGGTGATGTTGCAACCATAATCCAGCAGTCACAACAAGCCTTCCAGCAACAAACGCTTCAGCAGTAGCAGGCATTTATGGCTGCTATATAGCAACAGTTAGACCTTCCTCAACCCGGTCGACATCCCCGGATAATTACTCCACAAGACCCACCTGTAGGGTCAGTATGGGGCCACAAGTTGGAGGTACACCTCCAATTCCGCCACTCAGCATTCCTCCGTATATGGTGCCCCCTCCATACCCTTACCATATGACATATGCACCCAATTACCCACCGAAAAATAATACATTAAGGGTAGTGGAATCTTTTAAGAGGAATTTGCCACCTGTATTCTCTAATGTGGGAAGTGATCCTCTAGAGCCGGACCAGTGGATCCAAGAGCTAGAAAAGATATTTGAGGTAATTGAGTGCACTGAGGCACAGAAGCTTGTTTGTGCGGGGCTGCAACTCAAGAATGAAGCCAACTCTTGGTGGCAAGCCTCTAAGCCTATATTGTTGGCCGCACATCCGGAACCCACATGGGAGCAGTTCAAGGAGTTGTTTTTGGCCAACCATTACCCTCGTAGCTTCAGAGACCGTAAAGAGGCGGAATTCATGGCTTTAACTCAAGGGAATAAGACTATCCTTGAGCATCAGTAGCAGTTTGAAAGCTTGTTCCATTTTGCCCCTAGGTATATGAGGTCAGCTGAAGAAAAGGCTGCAAGATTTCTGAAGAGATTAAAGGCATCTATTGGGTCAGTGCTCGAGGTCCTAGATTTGATAGATTATGACCAGATTGTGTAAAAGGCTAAGACCATGGAAGATAAGCAGAAGGGAGAACAGTCCCTCACACCTGGATTGTGGAAGATGACTAATCCATTTCCAGACATGGGTAACTCATTCCAAGTATACCGTGGGTCGTATAGTTCTGGGCCTACATACAGACAGCCCTACAGGCCATTTGGCTACCTTCCTCGACCAGCTGGTGGTTTGGGCTCTACATCTTTTCGCCCAAACACTAGTACGGTGCCTACAGTCACAAGGCCACCCCATCCCTCATCCGCATCAGGTCAAGTGTAGAGGGGCCCCGCCCCAGTTCTGGCGTCATAGATCCGTTGCTTTAATTGTCATTCCTATGACCCTATGCTAAAGACTGTCGGGTCAGATCAGCCTTACCCTCCAGTCAGCCCTCTGCGTACCGACCTCCCTTAACTCGGGAGAATCAACCACAAGGAAGAATGTATACCCTATCAACTGAGGAAGCTGAGTCCAACACGGAAGTGGTAGCAGGTACATTTTAATTTAAGATTTTCCTTATGTTAAATATTGATGACATGTTGTACTTATATGCATTGTTACACTAGGTGTTCTACCTATATCGGGCATACCAGCCTATGTCTTGTTTGATTCAAGAGCTACACATTCATTCGTATCTAAGAGATTTGTTGAGAAACTTGGTATGTCACCTGGGACACTAGATCATGGGATGATTGTTAGTATGCCTACCGGTAAAGTTACACAATTGAAGGAGGTGTATGGGCCGTGCCCAGTGGAAATTAGTGGGAAGAAATTGGATGCACAACTCATTAAATTCAACATGCAGAATTTTGACGTTATACTGGGCATGGATTGGTTGTCGGCCCATCGAGCTAATGTGATGTGTGCTGAAAAATTAATTAGGGTGACAGATGATGAAGGAAAAGAATTGGTATACCAAGCAGATAAAATGAAATGGGCTAGAAAGGTCCTCGTCTCCGCTCTTCAAGCGATAAAGTTGTTGGAAAGTGGATGTCAGGGTTACTTAGCATCGGTATTTGATGTTGATGCAAAGGTTACACCTCTAGAAGAGGTAATGGTGGTTAAAGAATTTTCTGACATATTTCCAGATGATCTGATGCATCTACCGCCTGATAGAGAGTTGGAATTTGCCATAGACTTGATTCCTGTAGCAGCTCCAGTGTCTAAAGCTCCATACAGGATGGCACCAGCCGAGTTGAAGGAGTTACAGGTGCAGTTGCAAGAATTATTGGAGAAGGGGTTTATTCGCCCAAGTGTTTCACCTTGGGGTGCCCCAGTATTGTTTGTCAAGAAGGAGGATGGCAGCTTGTGTATGTGCATCGATTACCGGGAATTGAATAAGCTAACCATTAAGAACCGGTATCCATTGCCACGCATTGATGATTTGTTTGACCAACTTCAAGGTGTAAGGGCATTTTCGAAGATAGACCTTAGATTAGGCTATTATCAGCTCAAGATAAAGAGCGGCGACATACCCAAGACAGCGTTCAGGACTCGGTATGGTCACTATGAGTTCCTAGTGTTATCTTTTGGGTTAACCAATGCACCTGCAGCATTCATGGATTTAATGAATCGAGTATTTCACGATGTCCTTGATAAATGGGTAATTATTTTTATTGATGACATCTTGATCTACTCTAAGACAGAAGAGGAGCACACTCAACACTTGTGGATGGTGTTACAGAGGTTGAGAGAACAATAATTGTTTGCCAAATACAGTAAATGTGAATTTTGGCTTGAACAAGTTGGATTCCTGGGACACGTAGTGTCTAAGGCCGGAATCGAGGTGGATCCTGACAAGGTGAAAGCAGTAGTAGAGTGGGAAAGCCCTAAGAACGTTACTGAAATTAGAAGTTTCTTGGGTTTAGCTGGATACTATAGGTGCTTCATTGAGAATTTTGCTCGGGTCTCAGCACCAATGACTAAGTTAACCAAAAAGGGTGTGAAATTTGAATGGGTAGAGGAATGTGAGAAGAGTTTTCAGGAATTGAAGAAGAGGTTGGTGTCGGCCCCTGTGCTGACCATCCATGAAGGCACAGGTGGAATGACAGTCTACACTGACGCTTCCAAGGTTGGGTTAGGTTGTGTTCTCATGCAACGCGGTAAGGTGATAGCGTATGCATCCCAACAACTAAAGGAATATGAGAAGAACTACTCCACTCATGACTTGGAACTAGCCACAGTCATTTTTGCCCTAAAGATTTGGTGACACTATTTCTATAGGGAGAAGTACGAGATATACAGTGACCATAAGAGCCTTAAGTACCTTTTCACCCAAAGAGATTTGAACATGAGGCAGAGGAGATGGCTCAAACTCATGAAGGATTATGATTGTGACATTCAGTATCATCCTGGCAAGGCTAATGTAGTGGCAGATGTGTTGAGTCGGAAGGCACAGACTGTGTCACTCTCATACCTAGCAGTCAACCCACTACTCGTACAGGAGGTGACACTAATGGATGAAACCCTCTTATATGAAGGAGCAACCTTAGAGCTTGAACATCAACTAGAAAACATTAAATGGTTGACTGTATCCCTGGCGGCTCTACAGGTGCATCCGTCTATTAGGCAAGAGGTGATAATGAAACAACCTTTGGATCCTGAATTGCAGCGGATCAGAGTTAAGATTCAAGATCAAACAATGAATGACTCTGATTTTGTTTTAACCAGCGATGGGGCATTGTTGTTTCGAGGTAGATTGTGTGTGCCCGATGATTTGGATATACAAGACAAGATAGTGCGGGAAGCACACAGCTTCGAGTACTCACTCCACCCAGGAAGTATAAAGATGTGTAAAGACCTTAAACAAAATTACTGGTGGCCTAGCATGAGAATCACAATAGCCCTGTATGTGGCGACTTGTCTTACATGCCAAAAAGTAAAATCTGAGAGGCATTGACCTTATGGTACTCTTCAACCACTCCCAGTACCAGACTGGAAGTGGGATAGGATTACAATGGACTTTGTCACTGGACTACCATGCACACCTAAGGGGATGGATGCGATATGGGTGATAGTTGACCGGCTTACTAAGACTGCTCATTTCATTCCCATCAAGACCAAGTTCTCTATGGCCAAGTTAGCACAATTTTATATGGATAACATAGTGCGCTTGCATGGAGTGCCAGTGAGCATTGTGTCAGATAGGGACCCAAGGTTCACCTCCAGGTTTTGGAAAAGCTTCTAGCATGCTTTGGGATCATAATTGAATTTGAGTACTGCTTTCCACCCACAGACTGATGGCCAGTCGGAGCGAACCATACAGATATTAAAGGACATGCTCAGGGCATGTGCAATGGAAATGTGTGGTAGTTGGGAAGAATATATACCCCTCATGGAGTTTTCCTATAACAACAGTTACCAAGCTACGATTGGGATGGCTCCATATGAGACATTATATGGTAGGAAGTGTAGAACTCCTCTGTATTGGAATGAGGTAGGCGAACGTCGAATGTTAGGACCCGAAATGATACAGATGACTTGTGACAAGGTCGATATTATTCGAGAAAGGATTAAGGCAGCTCAGTCACGTCAAAAGAGCTATGCAGACAACCGCAGGAAAAACATTGAGTTTCAAGCAGGAGAAAAGGTGTTTCTCAAGATTTCCCCTACTAAAGGGTTGCAAAGATTCCATAGAAAGGGTAAATTGAGCCCGAGATACATTGGCCCATTTGAGATCTTAGCTCGGGTTGGCTCAATAGCCTACATGCTTGCTCTGCCACCTTCTCTCGGGAATGTTCATAATGTATTCCATGTATCCATGCTAAAGCGATACGTTCATGATCCATCGCATGTATTACCTTACTTTTTAAATCCGGTCTAATTACGCGGTTGACCCGATTTAACCATGTAGGACTCGAACCAGTGAGGGTTAAGGCGGGTTCCTTATGGACCATGATGGTAAGGGTGACTTTGAACACAGGTTGGCTAGACAAGTTCGAGTCAGTGCCAGAGGAGACGGGTGTACCCAAGCCGTGCACATACACGTATCATAAGGGCATGTACGGATAATGCTGGTATGTAGCCGTATCCTAAAGCGCATACGTATGATATAGCTTGTGCTGAGAGTGAGATACATGCCGAGAGTCGAATTCCATCAAAATCTCACTTGTTGGCTAATTTTCGACCCTCAGGTGGGTGGTCACAGGTGGGCGCATCTGTCCACCTGAGTGACCCACCCATGTGGTTACTTGTGGTTTTAAAAAGTATAAATAGTATTATTATGTTTTTCATTTTCTCATTTATTATATTAAGGGGTTTGGTGAGAAGAGTAAAGAGGAGAGAGAAATGAAGGGAGAAAAGAGAACGTAGAAGAGGAAAGGGGAAGGAAGAGGAAAAAGAAATGGATTTAAGTGGCACTAAGGTTTGATCTTCCCATTCCTACGCTAGAAGAGTGATCCCCAATACGAGATCTACAATTAGAGGTGAGCAAAGACTATGTTTCTTAAACTTTCACCAAACCCAAGTAAAACCCTTGATTTGGGTAGAGTTCCTTGAGTTCTTGTAAATCCCCCTCGAGACGATGAATCTAAGGTTTGATAGATGTTCTATGTGTTGATTTTGAAGGATTTGAAGAAGTGTTTACAAGGTTAGAGAAGCATTGGTGATTTCTTGAGCTAAGAAGTGATTTTGGGGTTTTGAAAGAGTTATTGAGAAAAGAAGGTAAGATGGCTTTTCAATCCTTAAATCTAACTTAGATCTAGGTTAGAATCATCTTATAAGACCTTGAATGTGTGAAAAATGTGATTGGAAAAGCCCCATTTGATTCCCCAAAGGTTGAGGAAAGTTTCGGAGAAAAAAGGGCACTTTTTCGCCCTCTCAGGTGGGCTGAGACCGGTGGGCCGAATGGCCTGCCTGAGGGTGCCCGCCTGAGAGGGTAGGCCCTTGGCTACGATCGATGGGCCGATCGGTAGGCTGATCGGTGGGTCGACCTGCCCGTCGGTCATGATCGGCCCTCGGTCCCCACCGGTGGGTCGATCGGTGGGCCAACCTGCCCACCTGAGATGACCGGTGGGCTGTCCGACCCACCCGAGAGGCCCCCAACGTGATTTTTTTGTCCGAATGGACCAAAACGGGCGTGCAACCTTCTTTTATGATTCTAAACATGATTTTGTCATCAGATCTTGTTAGTTTTGACCCCAAAGTGGTGAAATGCTAACCCCATTCACTTATGATAGGTTCACCAAAATTTATGTTTCTCGCGTCGGATCTCATCTGTACCGGGCGTGAGTCTTTGTACACGACAAGTAAGTGGGGAGAGGATGTTTGACCTTATTTTAAGGCTTGTTTGGCATTCATTCAATTGTATCTAGACTAGCCATGTCATCATGCAATTATGTGTAGCTTAGCCATCCTCCTATGATTATGACATGTGTGTTGTGTTTTACTTTCTCAATGCTAAATGATGATGTGTTTATGTGATGAATGATGGGATCATTGTGCATGATGCATTATTAGACTAGATGCCGTAGTTGGCTTGGAAACGAGTGTATTGGTGGCCCGTGGAATGGGACGCGGTGGCACTATGCAATCATAATATGTCATATAGGAGCATGCGGTTTAGAATTATCATCTTTCTGTGCTACGACCCTTCCCAATAGGGGTTGAGGTGTTGGGTTACCATTTGGGGGGAAGCAGTGGTCGCGGTTGTCGGGTCACTGTGGCGGTTAGACATACGCCCGGCTGGTCATTAGGATAGTCGGTAACATCGGTGGTATATTCAAGAGGGCCAATCGTACTGCTTTTAAATTACTGGAGTCATCACTTTTACTTTCTGTCATTTACTTTTATGTTGAGAGCCAGTAGTCGACATGCTTTACTTTTCTGAGTACTCACAGTGGGCCTTCTCCGACAGCCCTATGGGCGTATCGCGGGATGGAGTTCACGACTCGTACTCGGAGTATACGCGCACTGTGGTTGTAGTAGAACTACACCAAAGACTTAGTAATGTTGTTTAGGTGGATGTGATTTAAAATGAATTGCATAGCATATAGTGCATATGGATGTGATTGTTGTGTGGTCCTTCTTTTCACTTACTGAGCTAGTGAGCTCATCCCACGTGCGCACCTCTTTTAGATGATTTTGCAGGTCACCAGCTTGAAGATCATGGGTCGGGCCCCATAGTTGAGTTTTCCGAGGAGGATTGGTGGGTCCCCGAGGAGTATGAGCACGGTACAGATTGCACGTGCGAGAGCTGTGCTGCGGGATTGCAGTATTGACGACGTGCAGGGTTTTACTTTTTGATTCTTTTGGTGACCCCTTTTTGTGTACTTGATACGTGAATTGTTATTCTTTTTGTGTAAATATCATGCCTGTGGGCCCACATGTATTTATCTATATACTACAATTTGGGTATCAAGTATATTAGGGGTATTTACAAGTAAGTTAAGTCTTCCGCTGAACTTTTGAACGTTTATCTTAGATGTGTGTATGCTGTGGTTGGGTACTGTATCAGATGATCCTGGCAGGTTTGGGTTAACCGGAGTTAACCCTGTCTCCGGTCCGGTTCTATGCGAACGGGATGTGACAAATATTTTTTCAATATTCTTGGGCAAAACAGTCCGTAAGGTGACTGGAAGAAGTTGTTGTATCAAATTATGACAATCATGACTTTTCATTCTTGATATTATCCTCTCCTTGACTTGCACATTACGAGAGATATTACCAGCAGAGCCATCTGGAACCTTCACACCACTTAATATTGTGCAAAACACCTCCTTGTCCTCATTTGACATTGTGTAGTGTGTTGGAGGTAAAATGCCTTTATTCTTGCCTTCAATTACCTTTAGATGTAGATCAGTACGTATTTTCATATCTTTCAGATCTAGACAAGTGTGCATGTGATCCTTCGTTTTGTTTTTTATATTTAACAATGTGCCAATGATACTATCACATACATTCTTCTCAATATGCATCACGTCTAGATTGTGTAGGACAACATTATGTTTCCAATATGGCAGATCAAAGAATATACTCTTCTTCTTCCAGTTAAGTGGGAGTTCTGGTTGTTGTAATCTCTTTCTTTTCTTCTTTCCACTATTGTCAACAACTTCTTTCCTGAATGGAGGAAACTGAACATCCCATAATTGCTCCAACACATCAAAGCCAGAAGGTGTCTTTGGTTGCACTCTATGTTCCTCATAACCATCAAAACTTCTTTTATCACGATGAAATTTATGAGCTTGTGGAAGGAATCGACGATGGCCCATGTAACAGTGCTTTCTTATGTATTTTTATCATATGATATGAAAATCTATAGACCGTAGTATATGCCTAAGTTTATACGTGGATCCCTTAACAATATATACTACGGAAAACGGAAATATTTCCTGTAGTATATATTACTATGAAAAATACTACTGTTGTATAAATTAAGTAGGTACTTGTATTCTTTGTTATTTAACTATATACTACGGGAAATTATTACCCTATTATATACTTAACTATATACTATAAGAAATTATTTCCCGTACTATATACGTGATTATATACTACGGGAAAATATTACTATCGTATATATTTAATATATACTATGGAACATATTACCGTAATATATAGTTAAGTATATACTACAGGAAAATTTTACCGTACTATATATTAAAATATATATTACGGTAAAATTTTACCGTACTATATGTTATCAATTATTACGGGATTTATTTCCCGTAGGAAAAAAAGTGTAGCAATTGACCATTTTTCTTGTAGTGCAGGGTAGAATCTAGAAGTAATATGGAATCAGGAGGGATTTTTTGCAAAACCATGGGCATTTTAGAAATTTACAAAAATATCAAGTTGAAGGAAGAAAGGAAACAAAACCTTTGTTCCCATTTTCTTCTTCCCTCTTCATTTCTCCCTTTTCCCTTAAAACCCTGCACCATGCTCCTTCATTTTGAAGCTACAAAACAAAGCTACTATGGAAAAGGACTCCGGCCTCCTTATCTTCCTTCTTCTGAATTTGGGAAATTCAGGGTGCATTTATAAGACACCTCATTTTATCACCCCTAGAGGTTGCTTAAGGATTATGAATTTTCTTTGAAGGATCTTATATCTAAAGAAATGACACATTCACAATACATCCATGTGAAATGACCATAATACCCTAAGAAGGGAATCTTATCCAATGTAGTCCAAGAATCACCAAGATGTCCTGATGTTGGATTATTTTGCCATATCTCCATTATGGGATGGAATCAAGCTCATTAGCTCCACACTTAAAAAATTGTGTCTCACTTACCGGTAGCCTGTATATTAGCCTAAGTTATAGGCGTTTCAAGTTCATGGTCCATATGTTGGATAAGCTAGCCCTAGCCCTAGCCCAGTTCTTCTTGGAATTAGCCTCTGAACTGGCCAAAAGGGTCTGCCACCAATGAAATTACCATAAAAAAGGTTGACTGCCCCTTGACCAACACCAAAAATAAAAATAAAAAGATATTAGTTTGGCCTCCCCTTACTTTCCCTCAGACCCCAGAGATGATCTCAGTCTTCTTGGCATTGCTCATGTTGCAAAGTCTATACCCACCTTCAATACATCAATAACGAAGAGGCAATACTATCACATACAGGTAGGTTTGGTATAAAGAAAAATTGTGATCACCCCCTTGCCTTCAGAAAAAGAAGCCGTTGGGGAAATTGGGACATTCTGAATCATATTCTCATTCAACTAGAATAATCCAAGAGAAAATTTGAAATTCTAAGGCTAAGCCATTCAAGATGCAGCATCCAAACAGACATCATTAACCAATCCTGAACCGGGAATCACAGCACAGGCATGGTAAGCCTTAGCTTACTTACATTGGCAGGGATTAGGGATAATAACTGTCTCCCAGCGAGAGTTACAGAACATCTGTAGTCTAGGAATGGATAACTTTGAAACGTGGCTTATGCATTCTACTTATACATTGTAAAACACTCAGCTTCGTCGGTGTCAACTTCTTTGTCAATTGTTCTACTTCCTAAATAAAAAAGGGAAAGGAAAATAGGAAGAGAAAAAGGAAGCAAGACAAACTACACTATGCTTGGGAGTATTAAGTTAATCAAAATTATTGTTTGCTCGCAACATCATTTGAATAATCAACCTGTTCTGAGTTGTCAACAAGGAGGATCTTTTCTGGATGGAAAGGCCCATGCTCACTGTGTATGATCCTACTGGTCCATTTCATTCTATCAATGATGCCTTTTGCTTTTACAATGATGTCTATGTGATCTCTTATTATAACGGCGCCTTCAGGGCGAAGAATACGATGCATCTCAAACAAAATGTCAACAATGTCACACCTGCAATAGACATTAGAAAGAATTAGTAATTCAAACAAATCAACAAACAGCATATGCAACATATATATCATACATTTCATGACTGATCCGAGTTATCATTGTTCTAAATCAAATATACTACGTCCATCCCACAATGGTAATCCTGTTTGAGGTGTTTCGCTGTCCCAAAATGTTTGTCCATTTTAAATCCAAGATATGAAGTTCTGTTGGATTCCCCATAAAGCGCCTATTTAAACATCCACACATTTATTGTATTCACTTGTCATAATTGTTTTCCTCTATTAATAAGCCAAACTAATAGAGGTAATGTTGGAAAAAGGGTTTGAATTAGTTGGCGACTAACAACAAACTCCTTAAGATGTGGGTTTTATCATACAAGACAGTCTTTTGGGGATAGCAAGAGCAGTATTTTTATGCATGTCATATGTATGCATAAATTTGACGAGAAAATATAAATTTCCATCTATCATGAGATGGTTGTGTTCCTTCATGAAGGTGATTACTAACCCGGTATCATCAATGGGTGGTCAAAGCAATAACCAAGTCAAAAGATTGTTTATAGACTTAGATTCCATCATTGTATTGATTAGTAGCAGATAATCTGACAATTGAATAATTATGATTAAGTGATTGATTGAAACAAGAACACTAGAGAACTTACTTGTCCATGTACATGCTGAATACCCCATTGGCATGTATCAGATCATAGGTGCGCGGATATGTTGAGAAAGCCTCGCACCTGCAAGCAAGAATTGTTCTATTGTCAATCTTCTCTCCTCCCAACATAAGGGGAAAAAAAAAAAGACAAATTAGTCTAGGAATTTCTTTCCTCAATTAAGTGATAGAAATATTTCTCATGGTCAGCTCTCACTAATAGTGTTTAATTTTATCAAAGAAATAAGAATATCTGAGAAAGTGAAGATTTCACTGACGATGTCACATCTTCAAAAACAACAAAATAATATACAATATTTGTAAAGCCCCCAAATCCGGGTGAGATATGGGTGTAGTCCCTCGCGGGCCACCATTAAATAACGGCGTAATCTTCCAATTCTCTTACATAAATACATATATGGAGCAGAAACTAATCTAAAAAGACATCACAAACGCTACAGTGGAAGCTAAGTCATACTTATAACTTCATTATACATCGAAAGTCTGAACATGTCTATCTATCAAATACATGAAACGTATTGTTACCCATCGTAAAGTTATTACAACATTCTGTCAAGTAGTCTAAGTGTCTAACAAAGTCTAAAATATTTATATCTTCAGATTATTCCACTGGGGGAGGAATATCAGTACCTCTATCACCAAATACATATTGTGCACAATGACATGACACATGTTCTGGCTCTGTAAAAGAGTTATATATCATAGGGTAAGCTCAACTAGCTCAATGAGGGAAACACAATCATATCATGAAGTAGAATATGCATGACTGAGGAAACACCACACAAATCACATGCTGCTTTTGTGAATGCATAAATCTGAAAATATAGCATATCTGGTCATACCATATACTGACATGCATAGCATTCAAAAACAAATTGTTATCAAACTCAACATTATCCTTATCCCCGTTTAACCTATCTTTTCTTTCTTACTCTTTCTCTTAACTTTACTTTTACTTTCTTACTTCTGGGTAGAATGTCTTCCCTCAACGTCTCGCCCTTCTCTTACTCTTGAGCACAAAGGATCTGGGTCGTGTCTTGAGAATTCATCTCACATGCTACTCTCTCAATGCCTCTCCCTTTTCTTGCTCTTAAGCTCAATGGATCTAGGTCATGTCTTGAGGGTACATCTTTTATCTTTTTCTTTACTTTTCTCTTCTGTGTTGTCTTGCTTTATCAACTTCGGCGTCCATTTTTCACTATCAATTTCAATAATTGGGTGGAGCGGGATATTGATGGAGCCCTTATTGGTCCTCCCCTGACTGTCCGAAACCAGCAGGGTGGACATTGGAAGACCCCATTATCCTTCTCAGTTCCTTTGTTGGAAAGGAATTTGACAGACTTTTAACTTCGGTTATGCTTTACTTTTATCTTATGTCTATCATGCCTCACACTTATAAAAAAAGAAAAAATCATGAAAACAATATTTTGATAAATATAAAGACATCAGACAGATTTTAGAGGCAATGACATGCAAATATATGTATGACAACATGCAAGTATATGGAAGAATTCCCCTCACCTGTAGAAAATGTCCAAAAATTACAGTGAGAACCAGTTTCTGCTAGTGTTCTCTGCCAATTGTATCACCTACATAAGAATGTCTTTCTTTCCTTAGAATATTACTACTTATTACTCCAAACTTAATGACTCAAGTATGTAATCACTCCTAAACTTAAGCTTTCACTTTGTTATGTATGCTATCAACTGCTGGACTCAATGCTTTACTTTAAACTCACCATCCAACCAAAACTTGTATACTTAAGCTCTTACATAGGTTTCTTAATCCCCGATTGATGTGGGAACATTTCCAGATGGTCTACAACCCATCCTACTAAGTCCACAAGCCCAAGTCAAAGGACTGAAACTGAATACAATAACTGCAGTCCACTGTTTTACGGTAACTTTACCGTCAAACCTGAGCCTACTCCAAAGGAACTAGAATCCGTGCCCTATATGGATATAAAGGTCTGAGTCTATTTTCTTACAAAAAAGATGGCACATCATTTTATATTTTCTAAAAAAAGTTATGGCCATTTTGGTAAAGTGCGTCTGGACTGACTGCATACTCTTGGAATTCAAGAATTCCTTCAATGATCAAACTTTCATATTACACAGCAGTCCATGGTACATAATTGACTCTTAGTAGTACTTCAATCAACATATAGAGCCCAAAAAAGTGGGCAATTAACTTATCAGATCATGGCCCACTATGTTCTCTAATGGTTATGACAAATCCATATTAGTAGTCTTAGTAGGATGTTAGTAGGACCATGTTGCACAATCATTTCATATCCACGTAGTAAAAAACTTCCACTTTTTTTTTTTCTCTCTTTTCCTTTACTCTTTTCCATCAAAGCTGATCTCTTGGAAAACTTCCAATATAACCAAATCGGCTTTCGAATATCCTAGTTTCCATATATATATTTCAATATCTTGAAAGTAGATTCCCATTTTTAAACCCAATCGGAATATATCTTTTAAGAATTCAAATAACAATGGAATTCTAACTACAGCTGTAGTAACTCTTTTCATAAGTATGCTAAACAAAGTTGACTTTAAAATATATTAGCTAAAACCAGCAATTAAACAAAAGGGAAATTTACATCCACCACCCCTCGCGTTTGTCCCAATTACATCATCCCCCCTCTCGTTTCGTTTTTTACATTTAAACCCAAAAAACTAACACTGCAAGAGAAGTGTTAGTTTTTGCAATTAAAAAGACGATTTTACCCTCCTTCTTCAATGTCGAACCTGTCCGTTCAGTCCATCTTTGTTTCCTGTGAAGTCTGAATTGAAATCTGAACTCGCTGGAGAAGAAATGTTAGGGATTTTTAATGGCACAATATTTCTTCAACTGGTGTTATCGATTTCAAAACCAGGACATGCAATTATTAGAACTTCGCGGACCATTCCTTACTTCCTTACCAAAACCCTAACTCGGAAGTCAGGAAGATTGAGAAGATTTGTAGTTTTAGCAGAGAATGATAACGAGCTGAACAGAGAACCAGAGAAAAAAGATAATGGGTTCAACGGTCAGGGAAATTCGAGAAACGGTGAACAGAAATTCGAGAAATGGTGACCGGCCTACATTGAATTTGATATGGAGGGATCTGTTGGATCAGATCCGGAGAACATCTTCGCCGTGGGACTGATGGGCCTCCTTACCTGGGCAAGCGTACAAGTCCTCTAGCAGCTCTTCTTCATCTCCCTTGCTATCTTGGCTGCAGCTGTTAAGTACTCGTTCATTACTGCATTCTTTGGGTAATTAAGTTATATCGTTCAGTGATGGTCTCCTTTGTAGACTCAGAAATGCATGTATGTGGGATTGCATCCTACTAAATATTTGATACTCTCTATCTGTGTGTGTGTTATATTTTCCTCCTTGGATCTCCAATTTCTCCGAGTTGAGTGACCAGATCTTGATTGGCTTTATTTGATTTTTTTCTTTTTCTTTTTTTCCCTTTTCCTTTTCGGGAATTATTGGGTGTGAATGGTGAAATTAGAGTGAGTAGCTCCATTTTTAATCAACTGGGTTTGTATTTTCATTCTATCTTCGTGCGATTTAAAATATTGGTTTTCGGTTTTCCTTCCTCTCATCTTCTTAACTTATTATTGTTTGATGTATTTATTAAGCTCTTTCATGCGTTCTTCCACAAGGCCATCCATCATGTATCTCCTACACTTCCCTCTGGAAAAGCTTAGGAACTATCATCACAATGGAATAATTGTATCCCCTATTCTCCATTCTCCAATCCCTTTTTGGGTTTTGTCTCCTGTGGTAGATTTCAATGGAAGCCCAAACCTTTCTTTCTAGGTTTTGTTCGAACTCGGCAATGCCACTACTTCAAAAACCTGGAATATCAACAGTTGTAAGATTACTATCTTCGTCTTCTTCTTCCTTCATTGAATCGCAGAAATGGGTTACTCTCAAAACCGGTTACACTTCAAAGCTAGTTTCACAAAAAGTGAGAACTAGAAAGAGATGAGTGTAGAAACGCAGTAGAAGTGGTAGGGGACCTTACGGAAAGTGGGAAGGTTTCGGTTAATGGCGTTTGACAGAAAAAAGGTAAAATGTGGTGCCGCCGGCGAGAGGTTTCACCATGAACAACAGAGAAAGGGAGTAGTGGACAAGTATGAGATTTTAAGGCTAAAAATGTTCAGATGGTAAAATGGTCATTGACTTAAGATGTTTTAGGTAAATATAACAGAAGGGTAAAATCGTCCTTTATGTTTAAAAAACTAACACCAGTCTCACGGTGTTAGTTTTTTGGGTTCAAATATAAAAAATGAAACGCGAGGGGTAGTAGATGTAAATTTCCCTAAATAAAAAGACCCAATAGACTTTCTAAATTCAATTTCCTTGCACAATCAGGTAGCTTTGTAAATCTCTACAAAATAAGAGACTTTTGCTGGTAGATTTTTTCACCTAAAATCACTAAGCTGAACCCATATCCAGCTATTGACAAACACTATATCCAACCACAAGATTAAGTAGATGATCAAATGGGGTCTACAAAGCCTCTCCAGAAGAAAAAAAAGAGGAATTGTACTAGAGGATTCAGAACTTTAAGCCTGGAATAGGTGAAGTGTAAATACTGCTACGACCCACCAGTTTTGCCTTTCTTTTCACTGTGAATTTCTGGTTCTAGACTGCTCCTCCTTCAAACATAAAGGATCTCACTCTCAAACGTGGGGAACTCACTTGCCCTCCAAATCCCTCTCTTCCTTCCTCTTCTTTCCTTTCCTCTCTGTTTCTTCGTTTCCTTTCTTTTCTCTTTCTCCTCCTTTCCTCCACTTTCTCTACCGACACAATAAACAAGCCCCCCTTTTGAAAGAAAATAATATTGTATATATCTTTTTTTTATTCCTTACTTTTTTTGGTAAACTTTCTTTATTCCTTACATATCTAGATATGCTTGTTTTGACCCATCCTGCTCGCTTGTGTGTGAGTGTGACTCTCTCCCTTGTGCCACAAAAGTCACAACTGACACAACCACTCTCTTTCTCTTTTGGTATAAAAATTTATGAAGCCCTTTCTCTCTTCTTCCCTCTTTTCTCAATAAAACAAATCCTCACATGGTCACTTTGTTGGTTTGACGATGATGGCATTTAATGATCATATATATATATATATACAAGCAAGGAATGAAAGAAGCTCATATGTATGAGCTAACAAAACTCCTCTTCTTTATATAAAAATCTCATTATTGCTTCCCTATGAAAATCCCACTTTACCCTTCTTTGACTTATGCGTGTACTTGAATTTTCCTTTGGCTTGGGTACCCTTGTCCCTTCAATTACCATCTCACTCTTGCCTTAATCTCTTTACTTCCACATCCCAACCCACTGTCTATTCCATTGAACCAAGTATTAATCCAATGATTCAACGAACTAATTGGTTCCCCTTAAATCAAGCAACTCATAATTGAACCTTAATTGGCCCAATCAAACTCAAATGGCTATCACCCCCCTCCCCTGTTGTTATCACCTGGATTGTGATGTTTTGTTTTTGTTCTATTGTTGATTCCCCCTGGGTAGGCTTCTCATTGTTGGCTTAAGCCTTCCCCCCCCCCCCTTTTCCCCTTGTATATTCTTCTCTTCTTGGCAATAAATTATTTATTCATCTAAAAGAAAAAAAAAAACTCAAATTGAATCAGACTTTCATTAAACATAACTTTGGATAATTTAATACTCTTCCAGGGATGGGGCATCACATTGATGAGGACAAGTTTGATAGAATTAACAATCAGGATCACTAAACCGCTCTACCCCAAGCATTAGTTTGAATGTTGCATTTAGTTAGTAAAGAAGACATTGGACAACATATACACAAGCTGTTATTTCCATAAAAAAAATATTTCAGTCAGAATGTTGTACAGAAGCAGTATTAGGTTCAGAGAGTGTCACAAAGAGCATACCAGTTCATGTAGGTTCCAATGAGGCCTCTTTCATAGATGACACCAAGACTGCTGTTCTTCGCATCAAATGGAACTACATTCATAATCCAGACAGAATATTTGGACATTGCAGCGGCAAAACCTCCTAAGCCAGCTTTCATGTCCATAACATTTCTGTATTTACCTGCAGAGAGAAATTTGAGGAGACTCTCATAATGAGAAACTCTGTGGTTCCATATATGATTATCTTGAAGAAAATCCTGAATAGTAGTTCCCTCAATTTCCCCACTTCCGATCCTCGGTGGAACAGCATTCAACCTTTTAGGCCATTTCTCTAGATCTCCTCCTGATATATCTGTGATTTTTTTCACCTTTGGAAGAGGGGTAATGCATGCCTCCATCTTCTTGTACCTGTAGAGAGCGTCAATCAAAACAGACTGACAGAGTACAGGACTTATGGGATGTAAAATTCAAATAAGGAATATAGATACATTCTCTAAATGGTTATATACTATTGGAAGTGGGTTTCCTGCCCCAGTGCAGAGGGCGCACTAGCCCCTCCCATCCTCCATCTCTCTCCATGGGGGAGCAAGGTCATTTCTTGTCCTGAGGAGAGAGATAGAGGGCAAGAAGTGTTAGCACACCATCCACCCCTGGGTAGGAAACGTTACCCCTATATCTATATAGGACTTCAGCCATAGCCATGAGATCGTACAGAGAAAATGGATGTATCACATAATAACAATCAGAAAATAAACATTTGAATAAGACTTCAATTCAGTCATTCAAATAGGATAAATGAAACCCGTATAGTATACATCCTATGTTTTAGTAGAACACAAGGCAAACAAGTATGACAGTACAGAAGCACTGATTACCATTTTTGATGAAAAATGTATGAACATTAAGCCTTAAAATGCAATTAATATTTAAAAATAAGAAAAAGCATTTAAATGGGCTACAAAATTACAAAACAAATGTACTAACTGATCTCCAAAACAGAAAGTAGGCACTGAAAATTAGAGTTTCCCATAGTGTGTGTGTATACATGGATATTGATGGTTCTTTACTTTTTCCTTCCTTTTTTTTTTTTTTTTGGGGTGGGGGGGTGGTGTGGGGAATTAAAATTAGAGAATTAAGAAGGAAAGAGTAATGTCTGAGTGTTTCAAATAAACTGCATGAACAGTATGGTCAAGAAGCTGACGAAGATATGGTGTTCTGTTCATTTTAGGCATTGGACACTTAAGATGGCAAGAAAACCTCACCAACCAGCATCAGCATCAGCATCAGTGTCATCACAAAAGCGTGGAGATTTCAAGGTCTTCGACTTCTGAACACAATGAACATGATTAGTGGGCTTTCTCCATACAGCAATAGGGCCCCGTTCTGCAACCTTCCTCCAGCACAGTCTCCTTGCAAGGTCCTCCAAATTAGCCTGCTCTTGTTCTAGGTCCTTAGGTTGTCTCTGCCAACCCTTGTAGTTTACTTTCCAATTGATGGGTGGCCCAGACAAAACCCAATACCCACCAGGACGTAAAACCCGATCAATTTCCATCAAATACAGCCCCTCTGGTAATTCGAGTAAGGAAATCAGCATTAGCATTAGAATACAAGTTGAATGACATTTATAAACCAAAATGTAGATTTCTGTACCATACCTTCACCAGTCCATGGTACTAGGCATCTTGAGCAGTGAGCCATATCAAAGGATCTTGATGGATATGGTAGCCTGTAGGTACTTAGTACTCCCAGCATTGCTGGTAGTCCCCTTTCCAGTGCAAACTGTACTTGAGCTTCATGTATATCTCTTGGTGCCATAGACATTGTCAAGATATTAAAGTCCATTAGAGATGCACCAAAGCTTGCAACCTAAGGAAAAAGGTGAACTTTGTTAAAAAAAAAAAAAAAGACAACAAATTCTAGTTCTCGCAATCTCATGATCATCATAGAATCCTCAAAATCCAAATCAACATGCAAAAATAGAAAATTCACTATCTGGAACATTACAGTTCCATAATTCCCAAATGTTTCATTACCCAGATAATCATACAAGAGAGAGAGAGAGAGAGAGAGAGAGAGAAAACTGAATCTGGGAAAATATTAGGAAGATGTATATGTGCGACAAAATAAGCAGGACATCATGGAAAATACACGAGAGAAACTAACCACCATGGCGCATTAGTCATCAACCTCCATAAATGTCAAGGAACTGCAAGAGTTCATATTAATAGTGAAAATTGAAAAAATGGAATTATATAAAACATGCTGCCATTAGAAAATGAGAAGTAGATTTCCTTTTCTGTTATGCTTAACAAAAAAAAAAAAAAACCCAGATTTCAGCAGTAGGGAAAAATAAAACAAAAATAAACAGATAAAAAACCACCGACTACAAATAAGGCTCTGAAAAATGAGGGTCCTACATTCCTTTCACTAGAAGAAGAGATCAGCCGATTCTTTTGTTGATGGCCTTGCTAGAAGTGGGGTTAATAGGGAATTCCTTAATGTAGACAATTAACCTATTGAGTAGTTCCCTGTGGGTGCATATGATCTGCCCTATAGTTGTTGTTGTTATTTATTTATTTATTTATTTTGTGGATGAATTTTTTCTTAAAAGGGGTGCAACACAAGGGCTTCCCAGGAGTTCACCAATCCTAGTACTCTCTCGCCCAAGCACGCTAGACTGCGGAGTTCTAATGGTTGTTTGCATTTACAATAAAATTACCTTGTTAACTACTCAAGAAAAACAAACAAACTTACTCTATGGTATACAACTTAACTCAACTCAGCCTTATCCCAGCCAAATGGGGTCGCCTACATGGATCCTTTTTTCTCCAATCAGCTCATTCAAAGACATACATGTTCCTAGTCCTAAGCTATGCATGTCTTTCTTCACCACCTATCCTAGAGTCATTTTAGGCCTACAGCTGGCTCTCTTAGCTCCTTCTGAATCAAATCACCCCTTCGCACTGGAGCATTAAAAGGCTTCCATTAAACATGTCCATGCCACCTTAATGGCTTCCTCGCAACTTATCATGTATCGGAGCCACTCCTAAATTAGCTCTAATTTGTTCATTTATTTCATTTTTTCTAGTTTAATTCGCTCTAATTTGTTCATTTATTATATTTTTCTTAGTTTTACCACTCATCCATCTCAACATTCTCATTTTAGCTTACTCTATTGTTACCATCACCTCAAAATAACAAGAAATTTATAATGACAATTGCTCGCTACCGTTCCACTTAAAAGCTCAAACTGTTAGGGAAGGGCAGCATTAATGTACATATCAACACTCCCCCGCACGTGCAAACCAAGATCCTATGGTCCTTGAATGTGGAGGTCATGCGGCATTTCCTTCTCGCGGCACCGAGGGAGAAGTGTCAGGAAAACTCTTCTGATGCACTTCCTAGGAGTTGAACACTTGACCACCCTACTCTAATACCATGTTCGCTACCGTTTCACTTAAAAACTCAAACTGTTAGGGAAGGGAAGCATCAATGTATACATCAACAACAATAAAGATGATGATGGAATTATAAAAATAATAATAGAGAAGAATTTGTCCTTGTCTGCTTTACCTGCCATGTGGAGTGCTAATTGATATTTTTATCATTGGATTGTATATATGGAGCATCCTCTTGACCGGCCACATATAACATTTAGATGCCCATCTCTACTGCAGGTCCACAATATATTGGACTCTAGCCCTCCTATTTTCAGCAGTCCGAAATTTTTCAAGAAAGCCGACTTTCCAGTCAATTTGAAAACTTTATTTTGATGCTTGAAGAATTCAATCAAGCTGACATTTAACACATTAGTAGAAGGTGACATGGAAAAACTGTCCAAGAAGTTCAAGTATAACAATAACTGGTTTTGTCATTCCTCTTAGGGGGTGCGGTTGCTGTATAACTACTGTTCTCTATTCTCCTACATAAATTTTAAAATTGGTAAATATAAAACATTTCCATTAAATTAATACATTTACTATAGACACTTAAATGATATAATTCACAAGAGGAAAGCTAATATATCATGCATTATGATAACTGCAATATTAGCAGTGCAGCAGGACCACATGCTCACTGTACAGCATTTTCATTCATATAATGTCAAATTTTGATATTGAATACCCTTCTTCAACAAGCCCCACCAACGTTTAAATTTCTGAGTTAGTCATGAACATGTACCCTACTATAACTGCAATTTCTATATTCACCCAAACTGACTAATAAAAGAAGCCACCAAAAAATAAACTACCAAAGTGAAAAAATGCGTCTCAACTTTTTCCCATAATGGTGGCTATTAAGAACAGTATTTTCCACAATAATCTGCATTTATTTTAATTTGTTTTATTTTTTGTTTTTTATTTTAAACTCCATCTTCAAATTTAAGCTGCAAGCCTAACAAACAAAATGAGATCAAAGTTAATGCAAGACAGATCAAATATAAAAAATGCTAACATAATTCTTCCCAAACAAAGCAAATACAAAGAGGTGCAACAAACACTAAAACTCACCCCACACCCAACATCAAGCGCTGTCCTCACAGTACCCGACTTCAATGGCACAAGCTTCACGAGCTCCTTCACGTAACCCATCACCCCCATTGGAAAAGAAGTCCCACCTCCAGGAAAGACCAGCCGGTCCCCTTCCAACCGAACCCAATTCTGCTTTTTCTTATCCACAGCCAGTCTCTTGAATGGCACATTCCTAAACCAAGCAAGGTTTCTGTTCTTCGGCCACGGGAACGGCGTCTTGTAACCGACCGGTCTCGGAATTAAGCACTGGATCATCTCATCCTTCCCTGGGCAATGCCTCTCTCTGTGAAGCATCTTCTCCATATTGAACTTCCTTTCTCTCACAGAATCCTGACATGGGCAGTAATTGGTGAAGTTCTTAGGACAAAACTCGAAGAACCGGAGATCTACTGAGGTCTCTGAATCTAAAGGGAGATCAATTTTATGGCGGGGTTCAAAAACTAAGTTTGGTGAAGGGCTTTTATGGACTGTGAGGTTGAGTTGCAGGCAGTAAGGTACTTGGAAATGGGTATGAGAGATTGAATTTGAATTTTTATAAGAACCCAGAATGTAAGAGAGAGAGCAGAGTAGTGTCATCAGTAACACCTTAACTAGGGTTCTTCTTAGAGGGTTTGAAGCAGGAGATTGAATTGGTGGTTTTGCCATTTGTCTCTGTTTGATTTGGTTGATGGGTTTGGACTAACTTCCACAAATGGTTTACAAATGATTGAAGGATCTGAAGCTCTGCCTCACATTGAATTGAAAAAAATTTAATAAAATTACTAAAATTGAGTGAAGGGGGAGACTCTGGAGACTGGAGACTGGAGACTGGAGACACATTAGATTGGGTGAAGATATATATATCCGCTGGTCTTCTATATATTTTTTGAAAGTGGGTTTCTGAAAGGCAGCGTGGCTTAAAGAAATTTAAAATAAAAAAATAGTTACATCATGAATCTAAATTATTATGAATCCTAGTTTTTTGACACAACCTATGGCTACAGGGACATAATCAATGAATGAAAAAGGAAAAAAAAAAAATTGTCTATCCACTGGAGGTAATGCTTGGTATTCAGGTAGGGACATGAAAGGCAAATAACTTAAATGATCAAAGTGGTAATAGGACAACAAATGGACAACATGCTAAGGTTACAAACAGAGGAGAGAGAGAGAACTCTATGTGAATGACCAACATCCCTTAGCCCAAAGTATGCTATGCTATGAAAGATGAAGGAAAAAGGGTACCACAAGAAGAAAAAAAATATCATCTAGGCACCAATTCTTTTTCCTTACAAAATTTTCTTAAAATTATTTTAGGGTCTTCTTATAAAACACTCAATTTGATAATAGATACAAATCTCACTTGACAATAAATATCTACCACATGGACAATATCTACTACATGGCAGCTCCAAGGTGGTCATAATTTGAAAATCAAATCAAATTTGGTGGGAATTTGTCGATTCAAATCAGTATCCAACAATCATGTTTCCAATTTAAACCCATTCCGGGATGATTTCAATTAGAACCAATGGAGACTATTGATCTTATTCTTGATTTCGAGTTTTCAAAATTTGAAAGTTGCCCAAAAGTACAACACTTTAACGTCCCCAAGTTCCCCTTGTCCACATAAATTTAATCAATTCAGTTTTTCCTAGGTGGCAAAACAAGCCAACCAAAAAATGAAATTGTAAAGCTACATAGAAGGCTCATAAGACTATATATGAAGGGGTGCATGGTTATACATAGAGTTATATCAGTATATGGGATAGTAAATTATTGAAATTTAGATTTATATTTGACATGTGATCAATCTAAACCTTGACATTTCTATCTAACAATTAAATTGTCAAACTTTTCTTAGAAGGCAATTGTTGCCAAGTGTTAGCTATAAAATCACCTTTCCTGATAAACATATTTTTTTTTCTATAGTAAGAACAAAAATATACATGTTCAAAGTTTAAACTTGATTTGAGTGACGAAAAAAATCATTGAGATCTTCCATAGTGTCTTTTTCTTTTCTTTTTTTTTTTTTAATCTTCCATAGTACCAAACATATCAAATATTGACGACTAAGATGTCACCAATTAAATTAACACCTTACATTTAAAAATAAAACTTTCGACTAAGTTTCCTTGCACTCACAATGAATGGAAATCCATTCATCATGAATGATTAGGATCATGGGAGGGGAAAGGGGAGGGATGCGGTTTCTGAACCATTGAGTCATGTGATGAACTTCACCATGTGGTGAAGAGAAACTTTATCCTAAAACTTTTTTAAATTAATTTTATTTTCCTTTTGCATAAAAGAAAACAAAATCAGAATTCAGCTCTATGAAGATGATAGCCCCATGACCATGCTGAGTTGTGGGTCCAAACAGGCAAATAGATTAAACCAACATGGAGTCAACAAGAGTGAACCAAATTAAACCATTATTGAGTCAACCTACCAAGCAACAATCTAGGAAAAAAGTTCGCTTACATGAGGACTCAACTCTTTGATTGGTCGTTGGTCAAGCCCAAAAAGTGGTACTGGCGGCCCACAATTTTCCAGCTAGACACTAACCTGACCTAAAACTGGGATCAAAATCCTCTATTTTTCTCATCCTTGTTTTTCCTTGTTTTGCTACCTGCAGAACACAACACGTGGACAACAGAGGATCCAACGGTCAAGGTTGAGTGAGGATTATTACATCCGGTGCGTTGGTCTTAAAGTTGTCCACGTGTCGTGTTCTGCAGGTAGCAAAACAAGGAAAAACAGGGATGAGAAAAACAGAGGATTATTTTCCCTAAAACTGTTGCCCTGCAATGTCAGCTTGGGTACCCTAAGAAGATGACGAAAATGCCCGCAACTTCAGCCAGACCTAAAATTAAATGGTGGATATGGGAGAGTAGTGGGGAGAAAAAGGTTTAATAGTGATCAGGTTGCTTTTGAGTGGATTGGGATGTAGGGGTGGGGAAGGTGCTTCACCTGGGGGTGTTACGATGGTGGGAGAATTGAGAATGATGGGGACAGTGAGGAGGGGTTGCGAAAGGGATGGGGACTGAGATTGGGTAAAGCAGGGAAGAAAGAGGGGGCTAGGATTATTGGGAAGGAGGGAGTGAGGGAGGAGTGGATGGAAGAAAGGTAAAAAATTGGGATAAATATATGAAGGGAGAGGGTTCTTTCAACAAGCGAGGTAAACTACATCCTCTCACAATAATTTGTTTAATTATTCTTTTTCTTTTAAAAAAATAATATAATAATATGAAAAGATGTGTATTTCAAGAACCTTTTACCATTAAAAAAAGAAAAAAATAGGGAATCTCAGATAGTAGCGATGAAACCAAATGCTTCAAACATCATATTATGAAATGTGAGATACCCCAAATGATAAGATTCCAAAACGTTAGGTCCCCTATGTATTTGTCATTTACTCCCTCCCCCCAAAGACAAGTATTTCTATCCGAGAGTGGCCCTTGTGTAGACATATGACACATGCCCCCAAAAACGGTACGGTGATCATTTTATGCCCCCTGTGTCTGCAGTGTAGGGGCCACTCTTTGACAAAAAACCTTGTCCAAGAAAAAATAAAATTGTTTTCTAATCCATTTCCAATAGCCGGGTTCAACCTTGGAAATAGACCCGATCAAACCACGGTTGCACAATGACCCACCACCCCTTACACGTCCATGACGATTGCATATTAAAATGGACCATGTTTATCTTAAAAGTCAAAACACTTCTGAATAACACTTTGCAACAATTCTAGTATCATATTCTATTATCTATTTTCTTAAAAATCATATTTTCTACTAAATGATTTGTGGACTTCCTTTAATTAAACTAACCTTTTTATTTCGAAAAAAAAAAATTGTAGGGTAGACATATTTATCACATTCATAATGTAACCAAGTGGTCACAGCGTCCCTATCTGAAGGGAGTAACATTAGCATTGAGTAGACAATCTTGTAATCATAATACCTCCTTGGAATATAATGGTTCTATATTTGTACTCGAAGGATCTCGTTCATATCAAACAATATAATCATCACGATCACATCATGTAAAATATGGGCTAGTAGAGAATTTTTTTTTTTTTACTATAGCATCAATGGATTTAGATTCCTTTAAAACCCAAATAATCTAGGTAATTACCAAGAGACCAAATTTCAAATCAACTCATGGAGAATTAGATGAAATATAACCCTCCACCAACCTCCCCGATGCATGTCTTCTCTCTAGGTACTTACTGAGAACACTGAGCAGCTCAATTATATGTATATATTCATTTGTTATATCAAAGATTATGATATAATCTCCACCAATGAGCCACCAAAGGAAACCTAAAGAAAATATTGTGTGGCTTTGAACAAACTGAAGTCACAATCTAATGTTGCTGCCCAACTCTCTTCATGTTCTAGCCTCAACAAAATATATGTCAAATGACAAAAATGAATTTTGTCTCTTATTTTGTTTAATAGACGATAACAACTTTGAAATATTTTGACCGAATAACTGAGAAGACTACAGGCAACCACTATGCAGTCATTTTTATCCGATTTCTCCCAATTTATTTTAACCAAAAATTTTTTTTTTTTTTGGCAAGTAGGATACTTTAGTAACATATAAATCCATTAGCAAAACAAATTTCTTTGGGAGTAAATTTATGCAATTCTCTTGAAAAATACTTATCACACTTTAATAGGAAATGTAAGTCAAGAAAACACCATCGACGTCAAACGAATGTTCGCTCTCTTAGATTAAGAATCCAAATAAGGTATGTGATCTTTGTATCTAAATATGGATGAAAATAAGTTCAATAATCAGGCGGCGCCACCCTGTAGATACATTTTAGTTTGAGAAGATTTTTCAACTGGTAGTCGTGATAGCATTTTTGTAAGTATATCATTGTTATTCAAGTTTTTCTTATCCCCATCAGCTGGAATATAAACATACAAACTTAGATATTTATGTGTCAAATATTAAATAGAAAAAGAAGCAAAGATGAAAAAATGAATTAAGTAGACCACCTTATAATCATAATACCTTTTTAGAGTACAATAGATTCTACATATGGTTCTCAGGCCCCATTTGCAACAACCAAATATAATCATCACAATCAATATGATGTAAAATATAGACTAACAAAGGATCTTCTGTTACACTATCAGTGATGGATTGAGACTATTTCAGAACCCAAATAATCTCTGTAATTATCAAGAGACCAAATATCATATCTAACTTTAGAGAGTCAGATGAAATGTAGCCATCTTCTAGTCTCTCCTATACATGTCTCTACTTTGTTCTCACTGAGCACACTGGGTAGCTCAATCATCTATACATGTTCATTTGATATGTTGAAGATTAAGATATAATCTCCATGAGTGAGCCAATTTAGAAAACCTGAAACAAATATTCCGTGGGTTTTGAACATATGGAAATTGCAATATAATGCTCTCTCTGAACGTTCTCCATATTAGTTCCACTCTTAACATAATAAATGGTAAATGAAAAATAAGAATTTGTTTCTATTTTTGTTTCATGTATAGTAATTTTTAAAATACTTTCAACCAGATGGTTTAGAGGTCTGATAGCAACCACTATTAGGGGTGTCAATCCATCAGGTCGGGCCAATTTCGGTTGGGCTTAGCCGGGCCAAGCGGACATATACCCTTGCACCGTGACCTACCTATTTAAAGAATGAGTCGGTCTCATGTCGGGCTTGGTCAGATTTTGAGCTTTAACTTGGCTTCTCCTAATCGGGCTAATCGGGTTATAATTGGGACTTAAATAGGGTAATGTACTGATAAAGCTTTAGGTATTTAATTGTCTTAAATTTAAGAAACTTTAATATATTTTATTAAATCATCAACAATTTAGAAAATATATTACCCTTAATTACATTCAATATATAATTCATAAGAATAATAAAATGTATCAAAAAAATCAGAAATATATATATATATATATATTCGGGCTAAATGTGTTGGGCCAAGTCAGGCTTATATTCAGGCACCCTTCGGGCTCACCCCTTGTACCTTGTAATACCTGACTATAAACAAACTAGCTGCCACATTTAATAATATGTGCAGGTTGGGCTAGTCTATATGAGTTGGGCCTGGTCAGTCAAGTCGGTGTAGGCTTGGGATTGGCACCCCTATAAACACTCAATTTTATCACCCACCTCTAGCAATGATGATTTATAAGATATAGAAGCGATCTATGCTTTCGATTGATGAAGAATATGAACCTTTCAAATAAACCTGGACTCAGTCCGAAAGTTGTAGTTCAACCCAAAACCCCTAGACCCAAGTCAACCCAAATCCTAATTCATACAAGGCCAAACCATACCCAATCTTGTGACACTCAATACTAACAAATTATACATTGAGGAATCAAATATAAGTATTCTCTGACATTGCGGGAATGGCACGAAAAAGGATTGTCTGATGTCCCCAAGGTGCAATAGGGCAAGAGACCTTCTTTGCGAGTCCTTATTGATTATGAGCCAAAAAGAGGCTTGACAATCATACTGATGGATAATACTCAAAATACAATTCCAACGACGTATGCCGTGCAAAAATTTGACCACCAAACCTCCCAAAATACTCCCAAAAGCCTAAAGACCTGTAGAGGGTAGGATCAACATCTTTCTGATCTAGGGAATATTCTTTTCCCATGCCCCGCAAGAAGTTGGCGGCCCCATGAAAATTTGGTAGCCTTGCGAAAATTCAAAATTGATTGTGGCCCAAATGTGCGTAGGTTCGCACTATTTTTTTTTTCTTATGCCACTTTTGGCGGTGCATGAATATTCACCCTTTTGGATTCGAATCACTATAAAAAGGGGACTATTCACGCATCCCAAGACACACAAGGTCTTACCCTTTCACCTATGCCTCTTCTTGTGAACTCCCTACCCTCCCAAGTGTCCCAAAGTGAGGAGAAAGCCCTTCAGCCTTCACTTTTTCCATCCTAACTTTTGTAACCGAAATACTAATGAAATACTCGTCAGTTCGATAACCTCGACTTACGTGCTAAAACAAAAAGGAAATCTTGAAAATACAAAAAGTACCCTAACCTTTAGAAATACCTTAGAAAGTATTTAGCTGCCTCATCTTCTCCAAATTCTTCTGAATCCTATCAGTATAATCCAAAGATCTCGGAACTCTGCAAAATTCCCATTAATGTAGGAAGGCTGAAATCTCCGAAGAAGGAAAGTAGATGGTCAAATCCACTTCCACCTGAGCTGGGGAACATCTGTCAAAACCCAGGACTACACTAGTTGGGGCCTACCCCTCTCTACCCGAAATAGGGGTTGAGCACAAATTTAAACTCTCACTCAACTAGTCATGTAGACCCCTTAACTTACATATGGTAGTTTACATAGTAGTTTAGTAACAACTTAGCCATACATGCGGTGTAGGACTAATTAGGAGAGAAAGTTTTTTATTAAATATCTAGTAGGAAGACCAATTCAACCAGGTGGAGTGGGTGCCTAATATCTTCCCAACACCGCAACTGGACACTTACCCTCATCTCTAGACTAGACCAATTTCTAGGCTCTTTCCTTATGGATCAGGCCCACCCATCGGGTCCAGGCTCTGACCCTAGGTGGTGACTCCAAACCTTATGTTTCTCAATCCGTAATATTTGTCAATTGTTAATGTTCTTTCCCAAAAAACTCCCTAAGGGCTAAGAGAGATAGAGAGTTGATGGTGTGGGGCCATAGATACACCTGAAAGAGGGCCCGAGGATCCAAATCCCGGCCGTTACCCTCACACACCCTTAATCATTATGCTATCTCTTCTATCTATTTTTTTTTCCAACTTAATTTTAGCCATTGCTTTTGCGAATAGTTACAAATATATGTATTTGGTTTTTTAATAGTTAGGAAACTCTATGGATTAAAATTTTAATAATTATCTTGAAAATTATTTAACTCCCTTATAATAGGAATGTAGGTCAAAGAAACATTTAAATCGCACGGATGATCCCTCTCTTGGATTAGGAATTTACATAAGGCATGTGATATTTGCATCTAAACACAGATGAAAGGAAGATCAATAATCAAGTGGCGCCACTCTGTAAGCACACATTTTAGTTAGAGAATATTTTCTATTTATAGTCGTGATAGCACTTTCATTAGTATATTATCATCATTTAATTTTATTTGTTTTTTATCTCCACTAGCTAGAAATAGGAATAACGAATTTAGATAAACTAGTGGCAAATATTAAAAAAATATATATAGAAGTAAAGATGTCAAAATCTTTTTGCGTAAACTATCTCACAATCATATGTAATACCTTATTAGAGTGCAAGACGTTCTACATATGGGTTCACAACAGGGGTGTAAGTTTGGCCCTAACGGTCGGAGCCTGCCCTAAGCCCAAACCCTGTCTAACTAGGTTGTAAGGATCAACCCGGCCAAGCCCGACCCAACCCTGACCAGGGTAAGGATCGGTAAAGTATCGGAGATTGTACAGTTTTTTCGGATCGATCACAGTGTTAGCTAGGATAGAATTTTTTTTTAAATCTAGAAGAAATTAGAAAAATGGAAAAACCAAAATTTGAGAAGGTGTGACACCCAAGAATATGGCAAGTACCAAAGGGTTTGAGAGATCGGTGAAGGTGTGTAAACTTTAGTCCCACATCGCTTAGGGAGAGATTACTAGGCTAATTAATAAACTCTAGCCTCCTTAACATGGCACAACACGTTTTAAAGCCTTAAGGTCCATGGGCCAAAGAGGGGACAATATTGTGCAAGGTTAATATGGGGTTGAGGCATTTAGAAATGGTATCAGAGCAAACCCTAACAGCCTGTGGAGCCACAACGGAGATGCTTTGCTAAAAGGAAGAAAGTTGACCCAAGGATAAGATAAGTACCAGATCCACCTGGGAGTTCGGTGAGGTATCCCCACCAAGAATACGACAAGTACCAGTGGTTTTAGGAGATTGGTAAAGGTGTACAAATTTTAGTCTCACATCGCCTAGGGAGAGATTATTGGGCTAGTTAATAACCTCTAGCCTCTTTAATATGACACAACGCGTTTTAAAACCTTGAGGTCAATGGGCAAAAGAGTATAATATTGTGCAAAGTTAATGAGGCTAAGGCGTTTACAGAAGGAAGTAAGAAAAAAAAACCTAAAAAATAAGTTAATTTGTAATAAAACACTTCATTTTTGTGCTTGTTCCTTTGTAAAAATAAGACAAACCATCAAAACTATATCACATCCACCACATGCAAAGGAGTAAAATAGTCAATCCTCTATAAACAACTTGAATAGTAGCATATATAAATATTACCATACACATCCTAACCATATGGAAAATGCAAATATAATTATATGATAATTAATTTCATTCAGTAAAAAAAACATCCAAACTATACTACAATCTGAAGATAGACTAAATCAATTATCTCATTAGAAAGGATTTGCCCAAATGAAAGGAGACAAAAAAAAAATTCAATCTTAAGAATGAAATAAATTACAAAAAATTTCACTAATGAAAATAGGAAAAATAGATTCTTAAAACTTCAAAATTCTAACGATGTCACCTTGTCCAAGGTCAAGAGCCCAACACACACTTGTATGATTTGCTACGATCTGTTTTTCTTGTTATACATACACACCAAAAAGTCTTACGTTAAAATAAAATCTTAAAAAACAATAGAAAATGGATAAAGTATTGAAGTAACAAAGAAAATTACCTCAAATTATTATACTATCAACTATGGACTGAATGTCGTGGTCCATTATATCGTTGATTGCTACTGTCATCATCCCATCCACTTTGATACTGTTGAATCCCATCCATCGGCTACGGTGTAAACTCGATATATCCACGTTATTGGGTAGTCATCCATGGGTTCGGTTCCTGAGTCTCAGAATATGGAATATGCTCTCCTCTATTGCTCAACATACCAATTATGAATATCACCTAAGATGTGTTGGGCGTTAGCACCATATGTTTGTCCCGTAGACCATGTGGGCCATATATGTCCTTCTGACATGTTGACATTAGTGATTAGTCTTGTCATCTATATCCTTATTCACATCACCACTAGCTTGATCTAAAGAAGCAGTCACTGTCTCATCAGAATCAATCTCTTCCTTTTCAAATGGTAACTATTGATCCTCTTGAATTAGTCCCTTACCATGACAATGGCGTGTCTATGATCGCGTAATTCAACGCTCGGATGTCTGAGTCGACTATCGATGCCCGCGTTGCTTACTTCCATGACCACTATCACGCTTTCTATGTCTAGCACCACTAGGCGCTACGATTCCTCCACTGCAACCCGAATAAACTGTACGTCAACCACTCTCTGTACGGTCTCTTACTCCACTACAATGACCTTGCAAATCTCTACGTCCATTGCATGGACGCAACTGAAGATTTGTCTGATCTTCAACCTCTTTTCTATCAGGGACCTCTAAGTCCAATTGAGTAGGAGCATCACCACCACGTCCGTGATAGTTATTGTGGATTTGCTGAAATCTCATCAAGACCTTGCATTGTGGGTTCATATTGGGTAGACTTACCTACAAGCTCTCTGTCCAACCAGGATTTGTCACTATTAAGTAGAGGCTTAGTAGCCTCAGTATCCATATGCACATGTTGATGCATCCATCGCCATAATCATAGATGTCACACCCCGTTCACCCTGAACCGGAGCGGTGACCGAGTTAACACCGGTTAACCCAAACCTACCAGAATCATCAGATATTGTATTCCACCACAGCATACACACACTAACATAAGTTCATCATATCAGCGGAAGACTAAGTTTTACCTGTGAATAAATCCCATATACTTGATACTCGAATTGTGATACAATGATTATATACATTTGGGCCCGAAGGCATGATATATACACAAAAAGAATATGATTCAAATACCAAGTATATATAGGAAATCATCAAAAACCATCAGAGTACACAGCTCGGCACGGTTTCAAGGCTGGAGCTCAGCTCGGCATCGGGGTTGTGCCCAGCTCGGCATCACATAGAAGAGCTCAGCTCGGCCTCGGAAGTAGAGCTCAGCACGGCCTCCAAGGTGGAGCTCAGCTCGGCCTTAGAACTGCTGTCCCGCAGCACAGCTCTCCACAAGCAGTCAGCGCCGTGCTCTAATTCCTCAGGGGTCCACCAGTCCTCTTCAGGAAACTCGACTGTGGGACCCACCCCATGCTCCTCAGATGTATGACCTGCAAAATCATCTAAAAATGGGTGTACACGTGGGATGAGCTCACTAGCTCAGTAAGTAGAAAGGTGGACCACACAACAGTCCACACATCACAACACATCATATGCACTACATGCCATGCTATTCATTTTAAATCACATCCACCTAGCAACATTACTAAGTCTTTGGTTTTAGTGCTACTACAACCACAGTGCGCGTATACTTCGGGTACGAGCCGCGAACTCCCTCCCGCGATACGCCCATAGGGCTGTCGGAGAAGGCCCACC